>NC_089838.1:344309040-344506540 GCF_035609145.1 Eleutherodactylus coqui
TGCGGTGTATTATGTAGTAGTGTAGTATATAGTACAGCGGTGTATTATGTAGTGTAGTATATAGTACAGCAGTGTATTATGTAGTAGTACAGTATATAGTACAGCAGTGTATTATGCAGTGTAGTATATAGTACAGCAGTGTATTATGTAGTGTAGTATATAGTACAGCAGTGTATTATGTAGTAGTGTAGTATATAGTACAGCAGTGTATTATGTAGTAGTGTAGTATATAGTACAGCGGTGTATTATGTAGTAGTGTAGTATATAGTACAGCAGTGTATTATGTAGTAGTGTAGTATATAGTACAGCGGTGTATTATGTAGTAGTGTAGTATATAGTACAGCAGTGTATTATGTAGTGTAGTATATAGTACAGCAGTGTATTATGTAGTAGTGTAGTATATAGTACAGCAGTGTATTATGTAGTAGTGTAGTATATAGTACAGCAGTGTATTATGTAGTATATAGTACAGCAGTGTATTATGTAGTAGTGTAGTATATAGTACAGCAGTGTATTATGTAGTGTAGTATATAGTACAGCAGTGTATTATGTAGTGTAGTATATAGTACAGCGGTGTATTATGTAGTAGTGTAGTATATAGTACAGCGGTGTATTATGTAGTAGTGTAGTATATAGTACAGCAGTGTATTTGTAGTGTAGTATATAGTACAGCAGTGTATTATGTAGTAGTGTAGTATATAGTACAGCGGTGTATTATGTAGTAGTGTAGTATATAGTACAGCAGTGTATTATGTAGTAGTGTATATAGTACAGCAGTGTATTATGTAGTAGTGTAGTATATAGTACAGCAGTGTATTATGTAGTAGTGTAGTATATAGTACAGCAGTGTATTATGTAGTAGTGTAGTATATAGTACAGCGGTGTATTATGTAGTAGTGTAGTATATAGTACAGCAGTGTATTATGTAGTAGTGTAGTATATAGTACAGCGAGTGTATTATGTAGTGTAGTATATAGTACAGCAGTGTATTATGTAGTAGTGTAGTATATAGTACAGCAGTGTATTATGTAGTAGTGTAGTATATAGTACAGCAGTGTATTATGTAGTAGTGTAGTATATAGTACAGCAGTGTATTATGTAGTGTAGTATATAGTACAGCGGTGTATTATGTAGTGTAGTATATAGTACAGCAGTGTATTATGTAGTAGTGTAGTATATAGTACAGCAGTGTATTATGTAGTAGTGTAGTATATAGTACAGCAGTGTATTATGTAGTAGTGTAGTATATAGTACAGCAGTGTATTATGTAGTAGTGTAGTATATAGTACAGCAGTGTATTATGTAGTAGTGTAGTATATAGTACAGCGGTGTATTATGTAGTAGTGTAGTATATAGTACAGCGGTGTATTATGTAGGTAGTATAGTACAGCAGTGTATTATGTAGTAGTGTAGTATATAGTACAGCAGTGTATTATGTAGTAGTGTAGTATATAGTACAGCGGTGTATTATGTAGTAGTGTAGTATATAGTACAGCAGTGTATTATGTAGTAGTGTAGTATATAGTACAGCGGTGTATTATGTAGTAGTGTAGTATATAGTACAGCAGTGTATTATGTAGTAGTGTAGTATATAGTACAGCGTGTATTATGTAGTAGTGTAGTATATAGTACAGCAGTGTATTATGTAGTAGTGTAGTATATAGTACAGCGTGTATTATGTAGTATATAGTACAGCAGTGTATTATGTAGTAGTGTAGTATATAGTACAGCGGTGTATTATGTAGTAGTGTAGTATATAGTACAGCAGTGTATTATGTAGTAGTGTAGTATATAGTACAGCAGTGTATTATGTAGTAGTGTAGTATATAGTACAGCAGTGTATTATGTAGTAGTGTAGTATATAGTACAGCAGTGTATTATGTAGTAGTGTAGTATATAGTACAGCAGTGTATTATGTAGTAGTGTAGTATATAGTACAGCAGTGTATTATGTAGTGTAGTATATAGTACAGCAGTGTATTATGTAGTAGTGTAGTATATAGTACAGCAGTGTATTATGTAGTAGTGTAGTATATAGTACAGCGGTGTATTATGTAGTAGTGTAGTATATAGTACAGCGGTGTATTATGTAGTAGTGTAGTATATAGTACAGCAGTGTATTATGTAGTAGTGTAGTATATAGTACAGCAGTGTATTATGTAGTGTAGTATATAGTACAGCAGTGTATTATGTAGTAGTGTAGTATATAGTACAGCAGTGTATTATGTAGTAGTGTAGTATATAGTACAGCAGTGTATTATGTAGTGTAGTATATAGTACAGCAGTGTATTATGTAGTAGTGTAGTATATAGTACAGCAGTGTATTATGTAGTAGTGTAGTATATAGTACAGCGGTGTATTATGTAGTAGTGTAGTATATAGTACAGCAGTGTATTATGTAGTAGTGTAGTATATAGTACAGCGGTGTATTATGTAGTAGTGTAGTATATAGTACAGCAGTGTATTATGTAGTAGTGTAGTATATAGTACAGCAGTGTATTATGTAGTAGTGTAGTATATAGTACAGCAGTGTATTATGTAGTAGTGTAGTATATAGTACAGCAGTGTATTATGTAGTAGTACAGTATATAGTACAGCAGTGTATTATGTAGTAGTGTAGTATATAGTACAGCAGTGTATTATGTAGTAGTGTAGTATATAGTACAGCGTGTATTATGTAGTAGTGTAGTATATAGTACAGCGGTGTATTATGTAGTAGTGTAGTATATAGTACAGCAGTGTATTATGTAGTAGTGTAGTATATAGTACAGCAGTGTATTATGTAGTGTAGTATATAGTACAGCAGTGTATTATGTAGTAGTGTAGTATATAGTACAGCGGTGTATTATGTAGTAGTGTAGTATATAGTACAGCGGTGTATTATGTAGTAGTGTAGTATATAGTACAGCAGTGTATTATGTAGTGTAGTATATAGTACAGCAGTGTATTATGTAGTAGTGTAGTATATAGTACAGCAGTGTATTATGTAGTAGTGTAGTATATAGTACAGCGGTGTATTATGTAGTAGTGTAGTATATAGTACAGCAGTGTATTATGTAGTAGTGTAGTATATAGTACAGCAGTGTATTATGTAGTAGTGTAGTATATAGTACAGCGGTGTATTATGTAGTAGTGTAGTATATAGTACAGCAGTGTATTATGTAGTAGTGTAGTATATAGTACAGCAGTGTATTATGTAGTAGTGTAGTATATAGTACAGCAGTGTATTATGTAGTAGTGTAGTATATAGTACAGCAGTGTATTATGTAGTAGTGTAGTATATAGTACAGCAGTGTATTATGTAGTAGTGTAGTATATAGTACAGCAGGTGTATTATGTAGTAGTGTAGTATATAGTACAGCGGTGTATTATGTAGTAGTGTAGTATATAGTACAGCGGTGTATTATGTAGTAGTGTAGTATATAGTACAGCAGTGTATTATGTAGTAGTGTAGTATATAGTACAGCAGTGTATTATGTAGTGTAGTATATAGTACAGCAGTGTATTATGTAGTAGTGTAGTATATAGTACAGCAGTGTATTATGTAGTAGTGTAGTATATAGTACAGCGGTGTATTATGTAGTAGTGTAGTATATAGTACAGCGGTGTATTATGTAGTAGTGTAGTATATAGTACAGCAGTGTATTATGTAGTAGTGTAGTATATAGTACAGCAGTGTATTATGTAGTGTAGTATATAGTACAGCGGTGTATTATGTAGTGTAGTATATAGTACAGCAGTGTATTATGTAGTGTAGTATATAGTACAGCGGTGTATTATGTAGTAGTGTAGTATATAGTACAGCGGTGTATTATGTAGTAGTGTAGTATATAGTACAGCAGTGTATTATGTAGTAGTGTAGTATATAGTACAGCAGTGTATTATGTAGTAGTGTAGTATATAGTACAGCAGTGTATTATGTAGTAGTGTAGTATATAGTACAGCAGTGTATTATGTAGTAGTGTAGTATATAGTACAGCGGTGTATTATGTAGTAGTGTAGTATATAGTACAGCGGTGTATTATGTAGTAGTGTAGTATATAGTACAGCGTGTATTATGTAGTAGTGTAGTATATAGTACAGCGGTGTATTATGTAGTAGTGTAGTATATAGTACAGCAGTGTATTATGTAGTAGTGTAGTATATAGTACAGCAGTGTATTATGTAGTAGTGTAGTATATAGTACAGCAGTGTATTATGTAGTAGTGTAGTATATAGTACAGCGGTGTATTATGTAGTAGTGTAGTATATAGTACAGCAGTGTATTATGTAGTAGTGTAGTATATAGTACAGCAGTGTATTATGTAGTGTAGTATATAGTACCGTGTATTGTAGTATATAGTACAGCAGTGTATTATGTAGTAGTGTAGTATATAGTACAGCAGTGTATTATGTAGTAGTGTAGTATATAGTACAGCAGTGTATTATGTAGTAGTGTAGTATATAGTACAGCAGTGTATTATGTAGTAGTGTAGTATATAGTACAGCAGTGTATTATGTAGTAGTGTAGTATATAGTACAGCAGTGTATTATGTAGTAGTGTAGTATATAGTACAGCAGTGTATTATGTAGTAGTGTAGTATATAGTACAGCAGTGTATTATGTAGTAGTGTAGTATATAGTACAGCAGTGTATTATGTAGTAGTGTAGTATATAGTACAGCAGTGTATTATGTAGTAGTGTAGTATATAGTACAGCAGTGTATTATGTAGTAGTGTAGTATATAGTACAGCAGTGTATTATGTAGTAGTGTAGTATATAGTACAGCAGTGTATTATGTAGTAGTGTAGTATATAGTACAGCAGTGTATTATGTAGTAGTGTAGTATATAGTACAGCAGTGTATTATGTAGTGTAGTATATAGTACAGCAGTGTATTATGTAGTAGTGTAGTATATAGTACAGCAGTGTATTATGTAGTAGTGTAGTATATAGTACAGCAGTGTATTATGTAGTGTAGTATATAGTACAGCAGTGTATTATGTAGTAGTGTAGTATATAGTACAGCAGTGTATTATGTAGTAGTGTAGTATATAGTACAGCAGTGTATTATGTAGTAGTGTAGTATATAGTACAGCAGTGTATTATGTAGTAGTGTAGTATATAGTACAGCAGTGTATTATGTAGTAGTGTAGTATATAGTACAGCAGTGTATTATGTAGTAGTGTAGTATATAGTACAGCAGTGTATTATGTAGTAGTGTAGTATATAGTACAGCAGTGTATTATGTAGTAGTGTAGTATATAGTACAGCAGTGTATTATGTAGTAGTGTAGTATATAGTACAGCAGTGTATTAGTGTAGTATATAGTACAGCAGTGTATTATGTAGTAGTGTAGTATATAGTACAGCAGTGTATTATGTAGTGTAGTATATAGTACAGCAGTGTATTATGTAGTAGTATATAGTACAGCAGTGTATTATGTAGTAGTGTAGTATATAGTACAGCAGTGTATTATGTAGTGTATATAGTACAGCAGTGTATTATGTAGTAGTGTAGTATATAGTACAGCAGTGTATTATGTAGTAGTGTAGTATATAGTACAGCAGTGTATTATGTAGTAGTGTAGTATATAGTACAGCGGTGTATTATGTAGTAGTGTAGTATATAGTACAGCAGTGTATTATGTAGTAGTGTAGTATATAGTACAGCAGTGTATTATGTAGTAGTGTAGTATATAGTACAGCAGTGTATTATGTAGTAGTGTAGTATATAGTACAGCAGTGTATTATGTAGTAGTGTAGTATATAGTACAGCAGTGTATTATGTAGTGTAGTATATAGTACAGCAGTGTATTATGTAGTAGTGTAGTATATAGTACAGCGGTGTATTATGTAGTAGTGTAGTATATAGTACAGCAGTGTATTATGTAGTAGTGTAGTATATAGTACAGCAGTGTATTATGTAGTAGTGTAGTATATAGTACAGCAGTGTATTATGTAGTAGTGTAGTATATAGTACAGCAGTGTATTATGTAGTAGTGTAGTATATAGTACAGCAGTGTATTATGTAGTAGGTAGTATATAGTACAGCAGTGTATTATGTATTGTAGTATATAGTACAGCAGTGTATTATGTAGTAGTGTAGTATATAGTACAGCGGTGTATTATGTAGTAGTGTAGTATATAGTACAGCAGTGTATTATGTAGTGTAGTATATAGTACAGCGGTGTATTATGTAGTAGTGTAGTATATAGTACAGCAGTGTATTATGTAGTAGTGTAGTATATAGTACAGCAGTGTATTATGTAGTAGTATAGTACAGCAGTGTATTATGTAGTAGTGTAGTATATAGTACAGCAGTGTATTATGTAGTAGTGTAGTATATAGTACAGCGGTGTATTATGTAGTAGTGTAGTATATAGTACAGCAGTGTATTATGTAGTAGTGTAGTATATAGTACAGCAGTGTATTATGTAGTAGTGTAGTATATAGTACAGCAGTGTATTATGTAGTAGTGTAGTATATAGTACAGCAGTGTATTATGTAGTAGTGTAGTATATAGTACAGCAGTGTATTATGTAGTGTAGTATATAGTACAGCGGTGTATTATGTAGTAGTGTAGTATATAGTACAGCAGTGTATTATGTAGTAGTGTAGTATATAGTACAGCGGTGTATTATGTAGTAGTGTAGTATATAGTACAGCAGTGTATTATGTAGTAGTGTAGTATATAGTACAGCAGTGTATTATGTAGTAGTGTAGTATATAGTACAGCGGTGTATTATGTAGTAGTGTAGTATATAGTACAGCAGTGTATTATGTAGTAGTGTAGTATATAGTACAGCAGTGTATTATGTAGTAGTGTAGTATATAGTACAGCAGTGTATTATGTAGTAGTGTAGTATATAGTACAGCAGTGTATTATGTAGTAGTGTAGTATATAGTACAGCAGTGTATTATGTAGTAGTGTAGTATATAGTACAGCAGTGTATTATGTAGTGTAGTATATAGTACAGCAGTGTATTATGTAGTAGTGTAGTATATAGTACAGCAGTGTATTATGTAGTAGTGTAGTATATAGTACAGCAGTGTATTATGTAGTAGTGTAGTATATAGTACAGCGGTGTATTATGTAGTAGTGTAGTATATAGTACAGCAGTGTATTATGTAGTAGTGTAGTATATAGTACAGCAGTGTATTATGTAGTGTAGTATATAGTACAGCAGTGTATTATGTAGTAGTAGTATATAGTACAGCAGTGTATTATGTAGTAGTGTAGTATATAGTACAGCAGTGTATTATGTAGTAGTGTAGTATATAGTACAGCGGTGTATTATGTAGTGTAGTATATAGTACAGCAGTGTATTATGTAGTAGTGTAGTATATAGTACAGCAGTGTATTATGTAGTAGTGTAGTATATAGTACAGCAGTGTATTATGTAGTAGTATATAGTACAGCAGTGTATTATGTAGTAGTGTAGTATATAGTACAGCGTGTATTATGTAGTAGTACAGTATATAGTACAGCAGTGTATTATGTAGTAGTGTAGTATATAGTACAGCAGTGTATTATGTAGTAGTGTAGTATATAGTACAGCGGTGTATTATGTAGTAGTGTAGTATATAGTACAGCAGTGTATTATGTAGTAGTGTAGTATATAGTACAGCAGTGTATTATGTAGTAGTGTAGTATATAGTACAGCAGTGTATTATGTAGTGTAGTATATAGTACAGCGGTGTATTATGTAGTAGTGTAGTATATAGTACAGCAGTGTATTATGTAGTAGTGTAGTATATAGTACAGCAGTGTATTATGTAGTGTAGTATATAGTACAGCGGTGTATTATGTAGTAGTGTAGTATATAGTACAGCAGTGTATTATGTAGTAGTGTAGTATATAGTACAGCAGTGTATTATGTAGTGTAGTATATAGTACAGCGGTGTATTATGTAGTAGTGTAGTATATAGTACAGCAGTGTATTATGTAGTAGTGTAGTATATAGTACAGCAGGTGTATTATGTAGTTATGTAGTAGTGTAGTATATAGTACAGCAGTGTATTATGTAGTATATAGTACAGCAGTGTATTATGTAGTATATAGTACAGCAGTGTATTATGTAGTATATAGTACAGCAGTGTATTATGTAGTATATAGTACAGCGGTGTATTATGTAGTAGTGTAGTATATAGTACAGCGGTGTATTATGTAGTAGTGTAGTATATAGTACAGCAGTGTATTATGTAGTGTAGTATATAGTACAGCAGTGTATTATGTAGTGTAGTATATAGTACAGCGGTGTATTATGTAGTAGTGTAGTATATAGTACAGCAGTGTATTATGTAGTATATAGTACAGCGGTGTATTATGTAGTATATAGTACAGCAGTGTATTATGTAGTAGTGTAGTATATAGTACAGCGGTGTATTATGTAGTAGTGTAGTATATAGTACAGCGGTGTATTATGTAGTAGTGTAGTATATAGTACAGCAGTGTATTATGTAGTAGTGTAGTATATAGTACAGCAGTGTATTATGTAGTGTAGTATATAGTACAGCGGTGTATTATGTAGTAGTGTAGTATATAGTACAGCAGTGTATTATGTAGTAGTGTAGTATATAGTACAGCAGTGTATTATGTAGTAGTGTAGTATATAGTACAGCAGTGTATTATGTAGTAGTACAGTATATAGTACAGCAGTGTATTATGTAGTAGTGTAGTATATAGTACAGCAGTGTATTATGTAGTAGTGTAGTATATAGTACAGCGGTGTATTATGTAGTAGTGTAGTATATAGTACAGCAGTGTATTATGTAGTAGTGTAGTATATAGTACAGCAGTGTATTATGTAGTAGTGTAGTATATAGTACAGCAGTGTATTATGTAGTAGTGTAGTATATAGTACAGCGGTGTATTATGTAGTAGTGTAGTATATAGTACAGCAGTGTATTATGCAGTAGTGTAGTATATAGTACAGCAGTGTATTATGTAGTGTAGTATATAGTACAGCAGTGTATTATGTAGTAGTGTAGTATATAGTACAGCAGTGTATTATGTAGTAGTGTAGTATATAGTACAGCAGTGTATTATGTAGTAGTGTAGTATATAGTACAGCAGTGTATTATGTAGTAGTGTAGTATATAGTACAGCAGTGTATTATGTAGTAGTGTAGTATATAGTACAGCAGTGTATTATGTAGTAGTGTAGTATATAGTACAGCAGTGTATTATGTAGTAGTGTAGTATATAGTACAGCAGTGTATTATGTAGTAGTGTAGTATATAGTACAGCAGTGTATTATGTAGTAGTGTAGTATATAGTACAGCGGTGTATTATGTAGTAGTGTAGTATATAGTACAGCAGTGTATTATGTAGTAGTGCAGTATAAAGTACAGCGGTGTATTATGTAGTAGTGTAGTATATAGTACAGCAGTGTATTATGTAGTAGTGTAGTATATAGTACAGCGGTGTATTATGTAGTAGTGTAGTATATAGTACAGCAGTGTATTATGTAGTAGTGTAGTATATAGTACAGCAGTGTATTATGTAGTGTAGTATATAGTACAGCAGTGTATTATGTAGTAGTGTAGTATATAGTACAGCAGTGTATTATGTAGTAGTGTAGTATATAGTACAGCGGTGTATTATGTAGTAGTGTAGTATATAGCACAGCAGTGTATTATGTAGTAGTGTAGTATATAGTACAGCAGTGTATTATGTAGTAGTACAGTATATAGTACAGCAGTGTATTATGTAGCAGTGTAGTATATAGTACAGCAGTGTATTATGTAGTAGTGTAGTATATAGTACAGCGGTGTATTATGTAGTAGTATAGTATATAGTACAGCAGTGTATTATGTAGTAGTGTAGTATATAGTACAGCAGTGTATTATGTAGTAGTGTAGTATATAGTACAGCAGTGTATTATGTAGTAGTGTAGTATATAGTACAGCAGTGTATTATGTAGTAGTGTAGTATATAGTACAGCAGTGTATTATGTAGTAGTGTAGTATATAGTACAGCGGTGTATTATGTAGTAGTGTAGTATATAGTACAGCAGTGTATTATGTAGTAGTGTAGTATATAGTACAGCAGTGTATTATGTAGTAGTGTAGTATATAGTACAGCAGTGTATTATGTAGTAGTGTAGTATATAGTACAGCGGTGTATTATGTAGTAGTGTAGTATATAGTACAGCAGTGTATTATGTAGTGTAGTATATAGTACAGCAGTGTATTATGTAGTAGTGTAGTATATAGTACAGCAGTGTATTATGTAGTAGTGTAGTATATAGTACAGCGGTGTATTATGTAGTAGTGTAGTATATAGTACAGCAGTGTATTATGTAGTAGTGTAGTATATAGTACAGCGGTGTATTATGTAGTAGTGTAGTATATAGTACAGCAGTGTATTATGTAGTAGTGTAGTATATAGTACAGTAGTGTATTATGTAGTAGTGTAGTATATAGTACAGCAGTGTATTATGTAGTAGTGTAGTATATAGTACAGCAGTGTATTATGTAGTAGTGTAGTATATAGTACAGCAGTGTATTATGTAGTAGTGTAGTATATAGTACAGCAGTGTATTATGTAGTGTAGTATATAGTACAGCGGTGTATTATGTAGTAGTGTAGTATATAGTACAGCGGTGTATTATGTAGTAGTGTAGTATATAGTACAGCAGTGTATTATGTAGTAGTGTAGTATATAGTACAGCGGTGTATTATGTAGTAGTGTAGTATATAGTACAGCAGTGTATTATGTAGTAGTGTAGTATATAGTACAGCAGTGTATTATGTAGTAGTGTAGTATATAGTACAGCGGTGTATTATGTAGTAGTGTAGTATATAGTACAGCAGTGTATTATGTAGTAGTGTAGTATATAGTACAGCAGTGTATTATGTAGTAGTAGTATATAGTACAGCGGTGTAGTATATAGTACAGCGGTGTATTATGTAGTAGTGTAGTATATAGTACAGCAGTGTATTATGTAGTAGTGTAGTATATAGTACAGCGGTGTATTATGTAGTAGTGTAGTATATAGTACAGCGGTGTATTATGTAGTAGTGTAGTATATAGTACAGCGGTGTATTATGTAGTAGTGTAGTATATAGTACAGCAGTGTATTATGTAGTAGTGTAGTATATAGTACAGCGGTGTATTATGTAGTAGTGTAGTATATAGTACAGCAGTGTATTATGTAGTGTAGTATATAGTACAGCAGTGTATTATGTAGTAGTGTAGTATATAGTACAGCAGTGTATTATGTAGTAGTGTAGTATATAGTACAGCGGTGTATTATGTAGTAGTGTAGTATATAGTACAGCGGTGTATTATGTAGTAGTGTAGTATATAGTACAGCGGTGTATTATGTAGTAGTGTAGTATATAGTACAGCAGTGTATTATGTAGTAGTGTAGTATATAGTACAGCAGTGTATTATGTAGTAGTGTAGTATATAGTACAGCAGTGTATTATGTAGTGTAGTATATAGTACAGCAGTGTATTATGTAGTAGTGTAGTATATAGTACAGCAGTGTATTATGTAGTGTAGTATATAGTACAGCAGTGTATTATGTAGTAGTGTAGTATATAGTACAGCGGTGTATTATGTAGTAGTGTAGTATATAGTACAGCAGTGTATTATGTAGTAGTGTAGTATATAGTACAGCAGTGTATTATGTAGTAGTGTAGTATATAGTACAGCAGTGTATTATGTAGTAGTGTAGTATATAGTACAGCAGTGTATTATGTAGTAGTGTAGTATATAGTACAGCAGTGTATTATGTAGTAGTGTAGTATATAGTACAGCAGTGTATTATGTAGTAGTGTAGTATATAGTACAGCGGTGTATTATGTAGTAGTGTAGTATATAGTACAGCAGTGTATTATGTAGTAGTGTAGTATATAGTACAGCAGTGTATTATGTAGTAGTGTAGTATATAGTACAGCAGTGTATTATGTAGTATATAGTACAGCAGTGTATTATGTAGTAGTGTAGTATATAGTACAGCAGTGTATTATGTAGTAGTGTAGTATATAGTACAGCAGTGTATTATGTAGTGTAGTATATAGTACAGCGGTGTATTATGTAGTAGTGTAGTATATAGTACAGCGGTGTATTATGTAGTAGTGTAGTATATAGTACAGCAGTGTATTATGTAGTAGTGTAGTATATAGTACAGCAGTGTATTATGTAGTAGTGTAGTATATAGTACAGCGGTGTATTATGTAGTGTAGTATATAGTACAGCAGTGTATTATGTAGTAGTGTAGTATATAGTACAGCAGTGTATTATGTAGTAGTGTAGTATATAGTACAGCGGTGTATTATGTAGTGTAGTATATAGTACAGCGGTGTATTATGTAGTAGTGTAGTATATAGTACAGCGGTGTATTATGTAGTAGTGTAGTATATAGTACAGCAGTGTATTATGTAGTAGTGTAGTATATAGTACAGCAGTGTATTATGTAGTAGTGTAGTATATAGTACAGCAGTGTATTATGTAGTAGTGTAGTATATAGTACAGCAGTGTATTATGTAGTAGTGTAGTATATAGTACAGCGGTGTATTATGTAGTAGTGTAGTATATAGTACAGCAGTGTATTATGTAGTAGTGTAGTATATAGTACAGCGGTGTATTATGTAGTAGTGTAGTATATAGTACAGCAGTGTATTATGTAGTAGTGTAGTATATAGTACAGCAGTGTATTATGTAGTAGTGTAGTATATAGTACAGCGGTGTATTATGTAGTAGTGTAGTATATAGTACAGCAGTGTATTATGTAGTAGTGTAGTATATAGTACAGCGGTGTATTATGTAGTAGTGTAGTATATAGTACAGCAGTGTATTATGTAGTAGTGTAGTATATAGTACAGCAGTGTATTATGTAGTAGTGTAGTATATAGTACAGCAGTGTATTATGTAGTAGTGTAGTATATAGTACAGCAGTGTATTATGTAGTAGTGTAGTATATAGTACAGCGGTGTAGTATATAGTACAGCGGTGTATTATGTAGTAGTGTAGTATATAGTACAGCAGTGTATTATGTAGTGTAGTATATAGTACAGCAGTGTATTATGTAGTAGTGTAGTATATAGTACAGCAGTGTATTATGTAGTGTAGTATATAGTACAGCGGTGTATTATGTAGTAGTGTAGTATATAGTACAGCGGTGTATTATGTAGTAGTGTAGTATATAGTACAGCGGTGTATTATGTAGTAGTGTAGTATATAGTACAGCGGTGTATTATGTAGTAGTGTAGTATATAGTACAGCGGTGTATTATGTAGTAGTGTAGTATATAGTACAGCAGTGTATTATGTAGTGTAGTATATAGTACAGCAGTGTATTATGTAGTAGTGTAGTATATAGTACAGCAGTGTATTATGTAGTAGTGTAGTATATAGTACAGCGGTGTATTATGTAGTAGTGTAGTATATAGTACAGCGGTGTATTATGTAGTAGTGTAGTATATAGTACAGCGGTGTATTATGTAGTAGTGTAGTATATAGTACAGCAGTGTATTATGTAGTAGTGTAGTATATAGTACAGCAGTGTATTATGTAGTAGTGTAGTATATAGTACAGCAGTGTATTATGTAGTGTAGTATATAGTACAGCAGTGTATTATGTAGTAGTGTAGTATATAGTACAGCAGTGTATTATGTAGTGTAGTATATAGTACAGCAGTGTATTATGTAGTAGTGTAGTATATAGTACAGCAGTGTATTATGTAGTAGTGTAGTATATAGTACAGCAGTGTATTATGTAGTAGTGTAGTATATAGTACAGCAGTGTATTATGTAGTAGTGTAGTATATAGTACAGCAGTGTATTATGTAGTAGTGTAGTATATAGTACAGCAGTGTATTATGTAGTAGTGTAGTATATAGTACAGCGGTGTATTATGTAGTAGTGTAGTATATAGTACAGCAGTGTATTATGTAGTAGTGTAGTATATAGTACAGCAGTGTATTATGTAGTAGTGTAGTATATAGTACAGCAGTGTATTATGTAGTATATAGTACAGCAGTGTATTATGTAGTAGTGTAGTATATAGTACAGCAGTGTATTATGTAGTAGTGTAGTATATAGTACAGCAGTGTATTATGTAGTAGTGTAGTATATAGTACAGCAGTGTATTATGTAGTGTAGTATATAGTACAGCGGTGTATTATGTAGTAGTGTAGTATATAGTACAGCGGTGTATTATGTAGTAGTGTAGTATATAGTACAGCAGTGTATTATGTAGTAGTGTAGTATATAGTACAGCGGTGTACTATGTAGTAGTGTAGTATATAGTACAGCAGTGTATTATGTAGTAGTGTAGTATATAGTACAGCAGTGTATTATGTAGTAGTGTAGTATATAGTACAGCAGTGTATTATGTAGTAGTGTAGTATATAGTACAGCGGTGTATTATGTAGTAGTGTAGTATATAGTACAGCAGTGTATTATGTAGTAGTGTAGTATATAGTACAGCAGTGTATTATGTAGTAGTGTAGTATATAGTACAGCAGTGTATTATGTAGTAGTGTAGTATATAGTACAGCGGTGTATTATGTAGTAGTGTAGTATATAGTACAGCAGTGTATTATGTAGTAGTGTAGTATATAGTACAGCGGTGTATTATGTAGTAGTGTAGTATATAGTACAGCAGTGTATTATGTAGTAGTGTAGTATATAGTACAGCAGTGTATTATGTAGTAGTACAGTATATAGTACAGCGGTGTAGTATATAGTACAGCGGTGTATTATGTAGTAGTGTAGTATATAGTACAGCAGTGTATTATGTAGTGTAGTATATAGTACAGCAGTGTATTATGTAGTAGTGTAGTATATAGTACAGCAGTGTATTATGTAGTGTAGTATATAGTACAGCGGTGTATTATGTAGTGTAGTATATAGTACAGCAGTGTATTATGTAGTAGTGTAGTATATAGTACAGCAGTGTATTATGTAGTAGTGTAGTATATAGTACAGCAGTGTATTATGTAGTAGTGTAGTATATAGTACAGCGGTGTATTATGTAGTGTAGTATATAGTACAGCAGTGTATTATGTAGTGTAGTATATAGTACAGCAGTGTATTATGTAGTAGTGTAGTATATAGTACAGCAGTGTATTATGTAGTAGTGTAGTATATAGTACAGCAGTGTATTATGTAGTGTAGTATATAGTACAGCAGTGTATTATGTAGTAGTGTAGTATATAGTACAGCAGTGTATTATGTAGTAGTGTAGTATATAGTACAGCAGTGTATTATGTAGTAGTGCAGTATATAGTACAGCAGTGTATTATGTAGTAGTGTAGTATATAGTACAGCAGTGTATTATGTAGTAGTGTAGTATATAGTACAGCAGTGTATTATGTAGTAGTGTAGTATATAGTACAGCAGTGTATTATGTAGTGTAGTATATAGTACAGCGGTGTATTATGTAGTGTAGTATATAGTACAGCGGTGTATTATGTAGTAGTGTAGTATATAGTACAGCAGTGTATTATGTAGCAGTGTAGTACATAGTACAGCAGTGTATTATGTAGTAGTGTAGTATATAGTACAGCGGTGTATTATGTAGTGTAGTATATAGTACAGCGGTGTATTATGTAGTAGTGTAGTATATAGTACAGCAGTGTATTATGTAGTATATAGTACAGCAGTGTATTATGTAGTGTAGTATATAGTACAGCAGTGTATTATGTAGTAGTACAGTATATAGTACAGCGGTGTATTATGTAGTAGTGTAGTATATAGTACAGCAGTGTATTATGTAGTATATAGTACAGCAGTGTATTATGTAGTGTAGTATATAGTACAGCAGTGTATTATGTAGTAGTGTAGTATATAGTACAGCAGTGTATTATGTAGTAGTGTAGTATATAGTACAGCAGTGTATTATGTAGTAGTGTAGTATATAGTACAGCAGTGTATTATGTAGTAGTGTAGTATATAGTACAGCGGTGTATTATGTAGTAGTGTAGTATATAGTACAGCGGTGTATTATGTAGTAGTGTAGTATATAGTACAGCAGTGTATTATGTAGTAGTGTAGTATATAGTACAGCGATGTATTATGTAGTAGTGTAGTATATAGTATAGCGGTGTATTATGTAGTAGTGTAGTATATAGTACAGCGGTGTATTATGTAGTAGTGTAGTATATAGTACAGCGGTGTATTATGTAGTATATAGTACAGCGGTGTATTATGTAGTAGTGTAGTATATAGTACAGCGGTGTATTATGTAGTAGTGTAGTATATAGTACAGCAGTGTATTATGTAGTGTAGTATATAGTACAGCAGTGTATTATGTAGTAGTGTAGTATATAGTACAGCAGTGTATTATGTAGTAGTGTAGTATATAGTACAGCAGTGTATTATGTAGTAGTGTAGTATATAGTACAGCAGTGTATTATGTAGTAGTGTAGTATATAGTACAGCAGTGTATTATGTAGTAGTGTAGTATATAGTACAGCGGTGTATTATGTAGTAGTGTAGTATATAGTACAGCAGTGTATTATGTAGTGTAGTATATAGTACAGCGGTGTATTATGTAGTAGTGTAGTATATAGTACAGCGGTGTATTATGTAGTAGTGTAGTATATAGTACAGCAGTGTATTATGTAGTAGTGTAGTATATAGTACAGCAGTGTATTATGTAGTGTAGTATATAGTACAGCAGTGTATTATGTAGCAGTGTAGTATATAGTACAGCAGTGTATTATGTAGTAGTGTAGTATATAGTACAGCAGTGTATTATGTAGTAGTGTAGTATATAGTACAGCAGTGTATTATGTAGTATATAGTACAGCAGTGTATTATGTAGTAGTGTAGTATATAGTACAGTAGGGTGTATATTGCAGGCTATATACAGCAGTGTATTGTGTGCAGTCACGTGACCCACCTCCCGGATTCTGTCCACGTGAGCCTCCCGTTGCTTCTCAAACACGGAGCGCTCCATCTTCACCGGACTACAACTCCCGGCGTCCCGTGCGTCTCTCCACCTGACTACAACTCCCGGCATGCAGTGCGAGAAGACAGTTTGCTTCGCAAATCTAGTCTTTTTTAATTGCTTCAGGAGTTTTCATTGTACTTCCGCTGCCACCTGGCGGTCGCTGGTGGTATTGCAAGCATAATGGTCCATGTGATCAGAGGTCCCCACCCCTCACCCTGCTGACAACCTACCCCGCCCTTCACCCTGCTGACAACCCGCCCTTCACCCTGCTGACATCCCGCCCTTCACCCTGCTGACATCCTGCCCCTCACAGTGCTGACAACCCGCCCCTCACAGTGCTGACAACCCGCCCCTCACACTGCTGACAACCCGCCCCTCACAGTGCTGACAACCCGCCCCTCACAGTGCTGACAACCCGCCCCTCACAGTGCTGACAACCAGCCCGCCCCTCACAGTGCTGACAACCAGCCCGCCCCTCACAGTGCTGACAACCAGCCCGCCCCTCACACTGCTGACAACCAGCCCGCCCCTCACACTGCTGACAACCTACCCGCCCCTCCCACTGCTGACAACCTACCCGCCCCTCACACTGCTGACAACCTGCCCGCCCCTCACACTGCTGACAACCCGCCCCTCACAGTGCTGACAACCCGCCCCTCACAGTGCTGACAACCCGCCCCTCACAGTGCTGACAACCCGCCCCTCACAGTGCTGACAACCAGCCCGCCCCTCACAGTGCTGACAACCAGCCCGCCCCTCACAGTGCTGACAACCAGCCCGCCCC
Organism: Eleutherodactylus coqui; assembly: GCF_035609145.1. Lineage (NCBI taxonomy): Eukaryota > Metazoa > Chordata > Amphibia > Anura > Eleutherodactylidae > Eleutherodactylus > Eleutherodactylus coqui. Next base: position 344,326,714 of record NC_089838.1, read on the forward strand.
TCACACTGCTGACAACCTACCCGCCCCTCACACTGCTGACAACCTACCCGCCCCTCACACTGCTGACAACCTACCCGCCCCTCCCACTGCTGACAACCTACCCGCCCCTCCCACTGCTGACAACCTACCCGCCCCTCCCACTGCTGACAACCTACCCGCCCCTCCCACTGCTGACAACCCACCCGCCCCTCCACACTGCTGACAACCTCCCCGCCCCTCACACTGCTGACAACCTCCCCGCCCCTCACACTGCTGACAACCTACCCGCCCCTCCCACTGCTGACAACCTACCCGCCCCTCACACTGCTGACAACCTACCCGCCCCTCACAGTGCTGACAACCAGCCCGCCCCTCACAGTGCTGACAACCAGCCCGCCCCTCACAGTGCTGACAACCAGCCCGCCCCTCACAGTGCTGACAACCAGCCCGCCCCTCACAGTGCTGACAACCAGCCCGCCCCTCACAGTGCTGACAACCAGCCCGCCCCTCACAGTGCTGACAACCAGCCCGCCCCTCACAGTGCTGACAACCAGCCCGCCCCTCACAGTGCTGACAACCAGCCCGCCCCTCACACTGCTTACAACCAGCCCGCCCCTCACACTGCTGACAACCAGCCCGCCCCTCACACTGCTGACAACCTCCCCCGCCCCTCACACTGCTGACAACCTCCCCCGCCCCTCACACTGCTGACAACCTCCCCCGCCCCTCACACTGCTGACAACCTCCCCCGCCCCTCACACTGCTGACAACCTCCCCCGCCCCTCACACTGCTGACAACCTCCCCCGCCCCTCACACTGCTGACAACCTCCCCCGCCCCTCACACTGCTGACAACCAGCCCGCCCCTCACCCTGCTGACATCCCGCCCCTCACCCTGCTGACATCCCGCCCCTCACCCTGCTGACATCCTCCCTGCCCCTCACCCTGCTGACAACCCGCCCCTCACCCTGCTGACAACCCGCCTGCCCCTCACCCTGCTGACAACCCGCCTGCCCCTCACCCTGCTGACAACCCGCCTGCCCCTCACCCTGCTGACAACCCGCCTGCCCCTCACCCTGCTGACAACCTCCCCCGCCCCTCACCCTGCTGACAACCTCCCCCGCCCCTCACCCTGCTGACAACCTCCCCCGCCCCTCACCCTGCTGACAACCTCCCCCGCCCCTCACCCTGCTGACAACCAGCCCGCCCCTCACCCTGCTGACAACCAGCCCGCCCCTCACCCTGCTGACAACCAGCCCGCCCCTCACCCTGCTGACAACCAGCCCGCCCCTCACCCTGCTGACAACCAGCCCGCCCCTCACCCTGCTTTCAACCTCCCCCGCCCCTCACCCTGCTTTCAACCTCCCCCGCCCCTCACCCTGCTTTCAACCTCCCCCGCCCCTCACCCTGCTTTCAACCTCCCCCGCCCCTCACACTGCTGACAACCAGCCCGCCCCTCACACTGCTGACAACCTCCCCCGCCCCTCACACTGCTGACAACCTCCCCCGCCCCTCACACTGCTGACAACCAGCCCGCCCCTCACACTGCTGACAACCTCCCCGCCCCTCACACTGCTGACAACCAGCCCGCCCCTCACAGTGCTGACAACCAGCCCGCCCCTCACAGTGCTGACAACCTCCCCCGCCCCTCACAGTGCTGACAACCAGCCCGCCCCTCACACTGCTGACATGTACGGACCGCAGACAGGATACAGATCCCCAACACACAGAAGACTATAAGATCCCGGGGACTTTCACATGTTGCACGTCTGATGTTGTGTACCTGATCATGTGCAGTAAATGTCCTGTTGGGGGGATTTAAATCGGGGAAACAGGACAAAAAGCGGGAGCGAGGATGAGATCTCAGAGTCACAGGATTACAGAAGGACAGAATTCCCTGCGGCCGAGCATTGCTCTAGTCACGGACACAACAGCGCCTCGTGCGCCGGCACCCGGAGGGGAGGTTCCCATACAGCAGCAGCGCCTCGTGCGCCGGCACCTGGAGGGGAGGTTCCCATACAGCAGCAGCGCCTCGTGCGCCGGCACCCGGAGGGGAGGTTCCCATACAGCAGCAGCGCCTCGTGCGCCGGCACCTGGAGGGGAGGTTCCCATACAGCAGCAGCAGCGCCTCGTGCGCCGGCACCCGGAGGGGAGGTTCCCATACAGCAGCAGCGCCTCGTGCGCCGGCACCCGGAGGGGAGGTTCCCATACAGCAGCAGCGCCTCGTGCGCCGGCACCCGGAGGGGAGGTTCCCATACAGCAGCAGCGCCTCGTGCGCCGGCACCCGGAGGGGAGGTTCCCATACAGCAGCAGCGCCTCGTGCGCCGGCACCCGGAGGGGAGGTTCCCATACAGCAGCAGCGCCTCGTGCACCGGCACCCGGAGGGGAGGTTCCCATACAGCAGCAGCAGCGCCTCGTGCGCCGGCACCCGGAGGGAAGGTTCCCATACAGCAGCAGCGCCTCGTGCGCCGGCACCCGGAGGGGAGGTTCCCATACAGCAGCAGCGCCTCGTGCGCCGGCACCCGGAGGGGAGGTTCCCATACAGCAGCAGCGCCTCGTGCGCCGGCACCCGGAGGGGAGGTTCCCATACAGCAGCAGCGCCTCGTGCACCGGCACCCGGAGGGGAGGTTCCCATACAGCAGCAGCAGCGCCTCGTGCGCCGGCACCCGGAGGGAAGGTTCCCATACAGCAGCAGCGCCTCGTGCGCCGGCACCCGGAGGGGAGGTTCCCATACAGCAGCAGCGCCTCGTGCGCCGGCACCTGGAGGGGAGGTTCCCATACAGCAGCAGCGCCTCGTGCGCCGGCACCCGGAGGGGAGGTTCCCATACAGCAGCAGCGCCTCGTGCGCCGGCACCCGGAGGGGAGGTTCCCATACAGCAGCAGCGCCTCGTGCGCCGGCACCTGGAGGGGAGGTTCCCATACAGCAGCGCCTCGTGCGCCGGCACCCGGAGGGGAGGTTCCCATACAGCAGCAGCGCCTCGTGCGCCGGCACCTGGAGGGGAGGTTCCCATACAGCAGCAGCGCCTCGTGCGCCGGCACCCGGAGGGGAGATTCCCATACAGCAGCAGCGCCTCGTGCGCCGGCACCTGGAGGGGAGGTTCCCATACAGCAGCAGCGCCTCGTGCGCCGGCACCCGGAGGGGAGGTTCCCATACAGCAGCAGCGCCCCGTGCGACGGCACCCGGAGGGGAGGTTCCCATACAGCAGCAGCGCCTCGTGCGCCGGCACCTGGAGGGGAGGTTCCCATACAGCAGCAGCGCCTCGTGCGCCGGCACCCGGAGGGGAGGTTCCCATACAGCAGCAGCGCCTCGTGCGCCGGCACCCGGAGGGGAGGTTCCCATACAGCAGCAGCAGCGCCTCGTGCGCCGGCACCCGGAGGGAAGGTTCCCATACAGCAGCAGCGCCTCGTGCGCCGGCACCCGGAGGGGAGGTTCCCATACAGCAGCAGCGCCTCGTGCGCCGGCACCTGGAGGGGAGGTTCCCATACAGCAGCAGCGCCTCGTGCGCCGGCACCCGGAGGGGAGGTTCCCATACAGCAGCAGCGCCTCGTGCGCCGGCACCCGGAGGGGAGGTTCCCATACAGCAGCAGCGCCTCGTGCGCCGGCACCTGGAGGGGAGGTTCCCATACAGCAGCGCCTCGTGCGCCGGCACCCGGAGGGGAGGTTCCCATACAGCAGCAGCGCCTCGTGCGCCGGCACCTGGAGGGGAGGTTCCCATACAGCAGCAGCGCCTCGTGCGCCGGCACCCGGAGGGGAGATTCCCATACAGCAGCAGCGCCTCGTGCGCCGGCACCTGGAGGGGAGGTTCCCATACAGCAGCAGCGCCTCGTGCGCCGGCACCCGGAGGGGAGGTTCCCATACAGCAGCAGCGCCCCGTGCGACGGCACCCGGAGGGGAGGTTCCCATACAGCAGCAGCGCCTCGTGCGCCGGCACCTGGAGGGGAGGTTCCCATACAGCAGCAGCGCCTCGTGCGCCGGCACCCGGAGGGGAGGTTCCCATACAGCAGCAGCGCCTCGTGCGCCGGCACCCGGAGGGGAGGTTCCCATACAGCAGCAGCGCCTCGTGCGCCGACACCCGGAGGGGAGGTTCCCATACAGCAGCAGCGCCTCGTGCGCCGGCACCTGGAGGGGAGGTTCCCATACAGCAGCAGCAGTGCCTCGTGCGCCGGCACCCGGAGGGGAGGTTCCCATACAGCAGCAGCGCCTCGTGCGCCGGCACCTGGAGGGGAGGTTCCCATACAGCAGCAGCGCCTCGTGCGCCGGCACCCGGAGGGGAGGTTCCTATACAGCAACAGCGCCTCGTGCGCCGGCACCCGGAGGGGAGGTTCCCATACAGCAGCAGCAGCGCCTCGTGCGCCGGCACCCGGAGGGAAGGTTCCCATAAAGCAGCAGCGCCTCGTACGCCGGCACCCGGAGAGGAGGTTCCCATACAGCAGCAGCAGCGTCTCGTGCGCCGGCACCCGGAGGGGAGGTTCCCATACAGCAGCAGCGCCTCGTGCGCTGTCACCCGGAGGGGAGGTTCCCATACAGCAGCAGCACCTCGTGCGCCGGCACCCGGAGGGGAGGTTCCCATACAGCAGCAGCGCCTCTTGCTCCGGCACCCGGAGGGAAGGTTCCCATACAGCAGCAGCGCCTCGTGCGCCGGCACCCGGAGGGGAGGTTCCCATACAGCAGCAGTGCCTCGTGCGCCGCCACCCAGAGGGGAGGGTCCCATACAGCAGCAGCGCCTCGTACGCCAGCACCTGGAGGGGAGGTTCCCATACAGCAGCAGCGCCTCGTGCGCCGACACCCGGAGGGGAGGTTCCCATACAGCAGCAGCGCCTCATGCACCGGCACCCGGAGGGGAGGTTCCCATACAGCAGCAGCGCCTCGTGCGCCGGCACCTGGAGGGGAGGTTCCCATACAGCAGCAGCGCCTCGTGCGCCGGCACCCGGAGGGGAGGTTCCCATACAGCAGCAGCGCCTCGTGCGCCGGCACCCGGAGGGGAGGTTCCCATACAGCAGCAGCGCCTCGTGCGCCGCCACCCGGAGAGGAGGTTCCCATACAGCAGCAGCGCCTCGTGCGCCGCCACCCGGAGGGGAGGTTCCCATACAGCAGCAGCGCCTCGTGCGCCGGCACCCGGAGAGGAGGTTCCCATACAGCAGCAGCGCCTCGTACGCCGGCACCCGGAGAGGAGGTTCCCATACAGCAGCAGCAGCGCCTCGTGCGCCGGCACCCGGAGGGGAGGTTCCCATACAGCAGCAGCGCCTCGTGCGCTGTCACCCGGAGGGGAGGTTCCCATACAGCAGCAGCACCTCGTGCGCCGGCACCCGGAGGGGAGGTTCCCATACAGCAGCAGCGCCTCTTGCTCCGGCACCCGGAGGGAAGGTTCCCATACAGCAGCAGCGCCTCGTGCGCCGGCACCCGGAGGGGAGGTTCCCATACAGCAGCAGTGCCTCGTGCGCCGCCACCCAGAGGGGAGGGTCCCATACAGCAGCAGCGCCTCGTACGCCGGCACCTGGAGGGGAGGTTCCCATACAGAAGCAGCATCTCGTGCGCCGGCACCCGGAGGGGAGGTTCCCATACAGCAGCAGCGCCTCGTGCGCCGGCACCCGGAGGGGAGGTTCCTCTTATGCTGTGAACCGTGGTAGGGAAACAGCATGGGACTAAGGACAGGCAGGGTAAGGGTTAAGTGTAGCGAACGAAGCAGGGGGTGGGGGGAGGAGCTAAGACAGGAAAAGCAGAGGGAGGGGGAGCGGAAGAAGAAGAAGACCAGAAGACGGGAGACACGTGGAGAGGAAAGAAGTTTGGAGCAGAGAAGAAGAACGAAAGCAGGAAAAGGAGCCACAAAGAGGTGAAAAGAAGAAGAACAAGAGCAGAAGAAGTGACAGCAGCACAGCAAGTACAAGCGGTGTACAGAAGAGTCGGTGTGAAGAGAGAAGCCCCAAGAAAGATGGAGGACTTACAGCGGCAGATACGGCAGGCGATCCAGCTGGATGGCGCGGAGTGGCTGCAGGACTTCATCGTCGGCTGCAGGTCGGAATCCGAATCCGGGAGGCCGGCGGAGGAGCCGGCACGGAAGACAGGAGCAGCGGAAGAAGCGGCACAGGAGGGGGATGCCGGGCGAGGACGCCCGAAGCGCAGGAAGAATCCGCCGGCGAGACTCAGCCCGAGTCCAGCAGCAAAGCGAGGCGGCCAGAAGTCCGGTCGTGGCGCCGAGAAGAGGTCGGGAGCGGGGCGCACAGCAACAAATTTGGCGCCAAATTCAAACCGCGCGGCGGGAAGAGCGCCCGCGGAGGAGGCTCGGGCATCACCAGCTGGCAGTCCGCCAGCAAAGAGGGGGCAAGCGGCAGCGTTGAGGGCACGCTCCGGTGCGAAAGACCAGCGCGCGACAGGGCGCACGGAAGCCGAACCGGCCAGGAGAGAGGAGCCACGCAGAAGGTTGGAGGCGCGCGGAGGCGCGAGACAACGGCACGGGCTACAACAAGATGGCGGCGCAGGCGAAGAGCACGCACAGGTAGGCTCTGCAGGGCCAGGCAATAGAGCGCGAGCCAGGCGGGGGGAGGCAGGCCGTAGGGGCTCACAGCAGACCCATACCAGGGGGGGGGAGAGGGGGAGGGAGAGAAACAGCCCAGCAGTTAGTTCAGTGAGCAGCACAGATAGCAGGAGGGGAGGCAGGCAGAGCAGCGGGGACAGGGCCACTTCTGCAAGGGGGAGCTCGAGCCCGTTGTCGGGCAGCTCGTCTGAAAGGCCCCTTACAAGTCACTACCCGGACCAAGCCCCCATAAGGGGTCAGGGCACTCGATCCCGGCAACCACCACCACCTTCTCGTGCATACAGACACGATACCAGCGAGCACTACGTACGCGGTGCACGCAGTAGATCACCCGCTCAGCAGCATTTGTACGCGCCCCCAGCGCCGCGCAGGCTCTGCTACGTTAACCCACGCTTCGTGGGTCCCCCTTCCTCGGGGGGTGGCGAGTCTTCCTATAGTTACGCTAGTCGTGCCAGCAACAACAGACAAGGCAAGGGCGCTAAGCAAAGGCAGAGGGAGAAGGCTAGGAGAGAGCGTTACCAGCGCAAGCGCGACAGGGAGCACGCTAGGCTAGCGGCAGAGGCAGATAGAGAGCCAAGGAGTGCCAGTGTAGGGAACGTGGGCGACAACGCCAGTGGCACGGAGCATCGGCACCAAAAGGAAAGTTACCGCCATGCGACCGCATCAACTACAGCAGCGGCATACAAGGACTATTTACGCCATGGGAGGCGGGATTTCTCAGAAGAGCGGCCGGAGCGGGGCCACCTTGGAGCAGAACACGAAAGGAGGGCGCTAGAGGCTCCGCAAACAAGTACGCGGCAGCAGTCGCCCAGCTGGGGCAGGAGCCCAGGAGGAAGACCGGTAAGGACCACGACCTTGGCAGAGCCGGAGGACGGTCAAGCCGGTGAGTTGGCGTGTTTAAATGCTTGGAAAAAAGTGATGGATCCCGCCGCGGGGGCGGACAAAAATGATTTGGTGGTGATTTTAAAGTCACTGTTGAGCAAGGTTGATCAAGGTGATGTTTTTTCGGTGTCCGGCGGACCCCCAAGGGGTGTAGTACCACTTGTGGGGCAGGAGGTTGGAAGCTCAACAGTCGGTGGTGACCCTACGGAAGGGTTGCGATACGCTGACTCGTTATTTTGTGGTGTTGCCCCGCTAGGGGTCGGTCTGTCAGACGAGGTGGTTGAGAAGATTCGAAAAGGTATATATGTGGATATATGGTCCTTGCTGTCGGCGGACCACGTAATTGTGGACAAAGAGCGAGTGTCGGAGCGCGGTGCGGATAGGAAGCCGAAAGTCGCTAAGACTTTTGGCAATTGGCTGCAAGCGTATATGGTACTGGCATACATTGCATGCCAGCACCAGCCCAAAAAGGGTCCGGAGCTCATGGTTTACCTCAATACGATTTATAGCGCTTATAAATTGCATGGCGGCGCCGCGTGGTGGCGATATGATGAGGACTTCCGACGACGGGTCTCGGGGATTAGTCATATCAGCTGGGCGTCGAAAGCAACCGACGTCTGGTTGCAACTTATTTTAGCACAGCGCCCACAAAAACCGACATTTCAGGGGGGAGCCGTGGGGGGCGGGCAACAGCCCCCTGCGGCCTCCCCTAGACCGAATGGATCCTGCTGGCTCTACAATGAGGGCCATTGCAAGTTCTATTCAACCTGCAAGTTCAGACATGAGTGCTCTGTCTGCGGGGGTCAACACGCGGCGGTTCGTTGCTTTAGGAAGCAGCGAGCTTCAGCCGGGGGCGGCGGTGCCAGTGGAGCACCAAACCCCAGTGAAAAGCCGATACCTCTTCCTGTGGCTCGACAAGTACCACAGGAGGGAGGAAGCAAAAATACTTAGAGAAGGTTTTACCGTCGGTTTCGTTATTCCGTTTACTTTTCAGCCCGCTTTCATGTCGTGTCCAAACCTAAAGTCTGCGACGGACAACATAGAGTTAGTTAAAGAAAAAGTTCAAAAGGAGGTATCAGCGGGCCGCATGGCGGGCCCGTTTGATGATCCACCGTTCGCCAATCTGCGAGTTTCCCCGTTGGGGTTAGTACCCAAAAAGGAAGCTGGCAAGTTCCGCCTGATACATCATTTGTCATTTCCAAAAGGGGAGTCGGTAAATGATGGTATCTCAAAGGAGCAAGCTTCGGTGGTTTACGCTTCATTTGACCAGGCGGTGTCTCTAGTCAGAGCGGCGGGAAAACGCGCGCAATTAGCGAAGGCTGATATTGAGTCAGCTTTCCGGCTGTTGCCAATTCATCCGGAGTGCTTCCACCTTCTCGGTTGCAAGGTGGACAATCAATTCTATTATGACATGTGTTTGCCTATGGGTTGCTCCATTTCATGTTACTATTTTGAGCTTTTCAGCTCCTTCTTGGAGTGGATGGTAAAATATGAGACGGGCATCACATCGGTAACGCATTACCTGGATGATTTTCTGTTCATCGGAACGGAAGCATCGGGTGCGTGCGGGGTTTTGCTAAATACATTTCGGTATCTTATGCGGCAGGCGGGGGTCCCGTTAGCGGAGGACAAGACGTTGGGTCCGGTCAGTAGGCTGGTTTTCCTTGGCATCGAAATCGATACCGAGGAAATGGTCTTCAGGTTGCCAATAGATAAGATTGCCCGCCTGCGGCAGACGGTAAAAGAAATTGCGAGCGGTAAAAAGGCCACGCTGCGCCAGGTGCAGGTCCTGTCGGGTTTATTGAACTTTGCCTGCAAAGTTATACCCATGGGCCGTGTTTTTGCCAGAAGGCTGTCGCTCGCGACAGTGGGAGTAAAAGAGCCTCACCACTTTATAAGGATCACACAAGGTATCAAAAGTGATTTACATGTGTGGAGAATTTTCTTGGAGACTTTCAACGGGCAAGTGGTATGCCCTAAGGAAGAGTGGGCAGGACCCGAGCTCAGCTTGTTTGCTGATGCAGCCGGGTCGGCCGGTTTTGGTGTGATTTTCCGGAACCACTGGTGCAGAGAACACTGGCCAGTATCCTGGATGAAAAGAAAGTGGAATAAGGACATAACGCTTCTGGAATTTTTCCCGCTGGTGGTAGCATTGGAGCTATGGGGCGATGAGCTCCGGGACCACAAGTTATGTTTCTGGTCCGACAATGTGTCGGTGGTTCAGATCATTAACAGACAGTCTTCGGCTTCATTGCCGGTGTTGGCACTGCTGAGGCACACGGTTTTACGATGTCTGCAACTGAATATATACTTGCGTGCAAAGCATGTGCCGGGTTATAAGAACTTAGCAGCTGATGCACTCTCTCGTTCGCAGATGGAGCGTTTCAGGGAGCGGCACCCGCTGGCGGACGCCGAGGGGGTCCGCTGCCCGATTTTCTTGTGGAGTCTGGTCGAGCGGAGCTGCTGAAGCTGGTCGAGACATCAGTAGCGGTCGGGACATGGAACAGTTATAAAGCGGTCTGGCAGACATGGTTGAGTTTCGCCGGAGGTTGTGTGGCAGGGGGCGATAGGGCCCGCTCGGCAACTTTGGACATGCTTGTTTTTTTGCGTAAGAAAGGGTCTTCGGCTGATGCGGTTAAAAAACATTTGGCGGGAGTCGCGTTTTTATTAAAACTACACGGGTTAGTCGATGTCACAAAACAGTTCGTTTTCCGGCAGATCGTGCGGGGCTGGAGGAAAGACAAAGTTCGGAGGGACACGCGTCGTCCCATAACGTATTTTGTGTTGTGCAAGTTGTTAGAGGCCTTGGAGGTTTCCTGCAAAAATGGGTCAGAAGTATTGTTGTTTAGGGCGGCCTTTTCAATTGCGTTTTTCGCCGCGTTGAGGATCGGTGAGCTGGTTCCTGCAAGTAAGTGTAAGGCGGGCGGGCTACATTGGAACGATGTTATTATAGTCGATACGTCGTTGCGCGTCAGGATCAGGAAGTCCAAGACCGATGTGTACGGCAGAGGTGAGTGGGTGACCATCAGTCGTCTCGGATCGCGATGGTGCCCGGTTGACACTGTGATACAATACATGGACGACAGGACATCGGGAGAGCAATTTTTCGTACATTCGTCGGGCTCCCCTCTCACGCGGTTCCAATTTTCGGCAGTTTTGCGTTCGGCTTTAAAAGTAGCGGGGTTCAACTCAGCGGAGTTTGGAACGCATTCTTTTAGAATCGGCGCGGCCACATCGGCAGATGCGGGTGGTATGAATGAGGACGGGTTAATGAAACTAGGCAGATGGAAGTCGCAGGCATATAAATCTTATGTCAGACCGGATTTGGCGGTGGGCGACTTTAGCAAAAAGGCGGCATTGTAGAGGAGTTTTTGTGTTAGGTGGAGTTAAATAGCCTTGGTTCTTGTATTTTCTTTTCTTGTTTTCTTTTGTTCTCAACTGCAGAGAAATGGAAGGCGTGCATTGTGGGACATTCCTACGTCTATTGGGCCCAGAGGAGGGCAGCAGTGCGGCCATTGGGATCGGACCTCGGCTTACCCGGAACACCCGTAACCTGGCACGGAGTCCGGGGGCTAAGATGGCCCGACATGCTAAAACTAATAACGGACATAAGCAGGTCCAACCCTCGGAGAGTGATTTTGGTAATTCACGCTGGAGGAAACGACCTCGGTAAAATGAAGACAAGGGACCTTTTGGCTATCATGAAGCAGGACATTTTACGGTTTCGCTCATGTTTTCAGGAGGTGATAATCGTCTGGTCCGATATAGTTGCACGAAGGTATTGGAGAGGTGCAAGAAACGTGGAGGCGATAGAGAAAGTGCGAAAATTAGTGAACATGAAAATGTCGCAGTTCGTGCAGTCCATCGGAGGGGTGGCGGTTCGCCACTGGGAGCTGGAAGGTAAAGAGAGGGGGTCATTGAGGGAGGACGGGGTCCACCTCAATGATCTGGGACTGGACACATTTTTATCTGGCTTGCAGGACGGCGTAGAGGCAGCTCTAGCCAGGGTAGGTGGGGTGGGACGGAATGAGCCGCAGTAATACGGCACATCCCGTGTGGCCCGGAATTATCCATGCTGGTTAGGGATGATTGAGGAGGGTTTGCAAGCCAGAGGATCGTGGGCTTACAAACGTCCTCTGGGACGGTTTATGGACTGAAAAGTTAAACTGCATACAGCATGGATAGGTTTCGTGAAAGTTCAGGATTAACGTTACTAAAAGGTTGATTAATAAAGCTGTGGCCTACCCCACATTTGTTCAGCAAGAAGTAGTCGAGTATGTTATTTACTAGGTAAGTGAGCTGTTTAGAATTAAGTTATTGTCCTTAGTCCATACAGCAGCAGCGCCTCGTGCGCCGCCACCCGGAGGGGAGGTTCCCATACAGCAGCAGCGCCTCGTGCGCCGGCACCCGGAGAGGAGGTTCCCATACAGCAGCAGCGCCTCGTGCGCCGGCACCCGGAGGGGAGGTTCCCATACAGCAGCAGCAGCGCCTCGTGCGCCGGCACCCGGAGGGAAGGTTCCCATACAGCAGCAGCGCCTCGTGCGCCGCCACCTGGAGGGGAAGTTCCCATACAGAAGCAGCATCTCGTGCGCCGGCACCCGGAGGGGAGGTTCCCATACAGCAGCAGCGCCTCGTACGCCGGCACCTGGAGGGGAGGTTCCCATACAGCAGCAGCGCCTCGTGCGCCGGCACCTGGAGGGGAGGTTCCCATACAGCAGCAGCGCCTCGTGCGCCGGCACCCGGAGGGGAGGTTCCCATACAGCAGCAGCGCCTCGTGCGCCGCCACCTGGAGGGAAGGTTCCCATACAGCAGCAGCAGCGCCTCGTGCGCCGGCACCCGGAGGGGAGGTTCCCATACAGCAGCAGCGCCTCGTGCGCCGGCACCCGGAGGGGAGGTTCCTATACAGCAGCAGCGCCTCGTGCGACGGCACCCGGAGGGGAGGTTCCCATACAGCAGCAGCGCCTCGTGCGCCGCCACCTGGAGGGGAGGTTCCCATACAGCAGCAGCGCCTCGTGCGCCGGCACCCGGAGGGGAGGTTCCCATACAGCAGCAGCGCCTCGTGCGCCGGCACCCGGAGGGGAGGTTCCCATACAGCAGCAGCGCCTCGTGCGCCGGCACCCGGAGGGGAGGTTCCCATACAGCAGCAGCGCCTCGTGCGCCGGCACCCGGAGGGGAGGTTCCCATACAGCAGCAGCGCCTCGTGCGCCGGCACCCGGAGGGAAGGTTCCCATACAGCAGCAGCGCCTCGTACGCCGGCACCCGGAGAGGAGGTTCCCATACAGCAGCAGCAGCGCCTCGTGCGCCGGCACCCGGAGGGGAGGTTCCCATACAGCAGCAGCGCCTCGTGCGCTGTCACCCGGAGGGGAGGTTCCCATACAGCAGCAGCACCTCGTGCGCCGGCACCCGGAGGGGAGGTTCCCATACAGCAGCAGCGCCTCTTGCTCCGGCACCCGGAGGGAAGGTTCCCATACAGCAGCAGCGCCTCGTGCGCCGGCACCCGGAGGGGAGGTTCCCATACAGCAGCAGTGCCTCGTGCGCCGCCACCCAGAGGGGAGGGTCCCATACAGCAGCAGCGCCTCGTACGCCGGCACCTGGAGGGGAGGTTCCCATACAGAAGCAGCATCTCGTGCGCCGGCACCCGGAGGGGAGGTTCCCATACAGCAGCAGCGCCTCGTGCGCCGGCACCCGGAGGGGAGGTTCCCATACAGCAGCAGCGCCTCGTGCGCCGGCACCCGGAGGGGAGGTTCCCATACAGCAGCAGCGCCTCGTACGCCGGCACCTGGAGGGGAGGTTCCCATACAGCAGCAGCGCCTCGTGCGCCGGCACCTGGAGGGGAGGTTCCCATACAGCAGCAGCGCCTCGTGCGCCGGCACCCGGAGGGGAGGTTCCCATACAGCAGCAGCGCCTCGTGCGCCGCCACCTGGAGGGAAGGTTCCCATACAGCAGCAGCGCCTCGTGCGCCGGCACCCGGAGGGGAGGTTCCCATACAGCAGCAGCGCCTCGTGCGCCGGCACCCGGAGGGGAGGTTCCTATACAGCAGCAGCGCCTCGTGCGACGGCACCCGGAGGGGAGGTTCCCATACAGCAGCAGCGCCTCGTGCGCCGCCACCTGGAGGGGAGGTTCCCATACAGCAGCAGCGCCTCGTGCGCCGGCACCCGGAGGGGAGGTTCCCATACAGCAGCAGCGCCTCGTGCGCCGGCACCCGGAGGGGAGGTTCCCATACAGCAGCAGCGCCTCGTGCGCCGGCACCCGGAGGGGAGGTTCCCATACAGCAGCAGCGCCTCGTGCGCCGCCACCTGGAGGGGAGGTTCCCATACAGCAGCAGCGCCTCGTGCGCCGGCACCCGGAGGGGAGGTTCCCATACAGCAGCAGCAGCGCCTCGTGCGCCGGCACCCGGAGGGAAGGTTCCCATACAGCAGCAGCGCCTCGTGCGCCGCCACCTGGAGGGGAGGTTCCCATACAGCAGCAGCGCCTCGTGCGCCGGCACCCGGAGGGGAGGTTCCCATACAGCAGCAGCGCCTCGTGCGCCGGCACCCGGAGGGGAGGTTCCCATACAGCAGCAGCAGCGCCTCGTGCGCCGGCACCCGGAGGGAAGGTTCCCATACAGCAGCAGCGCCTCGTGCGCCGGCACCTGGAGGGGAGGTTCCCATACAGCAGCAGCGCCTCGTGCGCCGGCACCTGGAGGGGAGGTTCCCATACAGCAGCAGCGCCTCGTGCGCCGGCACCTGGAGGGGAGGTTCCCATACAGCAGCAGCGCCTCGTACGCCAGCACCTGGAGGGGAGGTTCCCATACAGCAGCGCCTCGTGCGCCGGCACCCGAGGGGAGGTTCCCATACAGCAGCAGCGCCTCGTGCGCCGCCACCTGGAGGGGAGGTTCCCATACAGCAGACATGTTGCGCATTTTCCACAGCATTTCTGCATTGCGAGCCGGATTGAGCTGCGGACCTTCCGCCGATTTCCACCTTTCAGCTACTGGGAGGACCTCGCTGCCGCTGGTCACTGGGGGACGATGACCGTCTTCTGTAGCAGTTTTCTTGCTCTTGCTGGGTCCTAGCGGCAGCTGAAAGCGTGAAATAAGCTGCAGATCCACAAGAATGGTGCCGTTTTTGAAATGCTGCGGATTTTGATGTGGACGTTCCGCTATGGAGAATCCGCAGCATTCCCACTATGTGAACGTACTATTATACAGCATTTTATTGATTTCATCTGCAGCCCCATGATCTCTCACAGCAGCGCACTGTAGAAGGAGAAGCTGTCCTGTGCTGCAGCCAGCTTCTCTCCTTCATAGTGCCCATTCCCCACTGGGCCCAATACACTGCCAGGGTCTCCGTGCAGCAGCTGTACAATACTGAATGTTTAAAGAACCCATAAAATCTATATATATATAAAATTGAATGTATGTGTGTCTATGTGTCTTTCTGTCTGTGTGTGTGTGTATGTATGTCTGTCTGTTTGTCTGTCTGTCTGTTTGTCCTTTTATGCGCTATTATACCATTCATCCGATCGCCATGAGACTTTGGGAAGTTGTTGAGTACACTCCTGGGAAGATTATAGGCATAGTACAACTATCCTATGATAGGTGGGGTGCGTGCGAGCGTCGTTGACAGTTACGCCCCCCCCCCCCACGTAGATCGGTTGATTTCTATCATTTCTCTCACTTCCCGATGTCGTAGAAACATGACATTTGGCACGAGCATTGATTATGTCATAACTAGGTAAAGCTAATGGGTCCCAACTCGATTATTCAATTCTAAGCGCAAAATAATTAGCGTCCTAATTTTACGTACGTAGTCTAATTCTCTCACTTCCTGATGTCATCTATATATATAAAAATGTCTGTCTGTCCTTTATGCATTACTACACCATTCATCCGATCGCCATGACGCTTTGGGAGGTTGCTGAGTACACTCCTGGGAAGATTACTGGCATAGTACATCTATCCTATGATGGGTAGCGCACGTGCGAGCGTCGTCGACAGTTATGCCCCCCAGACAAAGCTTTCATGTTACCTCAGTATAATATATAACAACCAATCACAGCGCAGCTTTCATGTTACCTCAGTATAATATATAACAACCAATCACAGCGCAGCTTTCATGTTATCTATTATACTGCTGAGGTAACATGAAAGCTGCGCTGTGATTGGTTGTTATATATTATACTGAGGTAACATGAAAGCTGCGCTGTGATTGGTTGTTATATATTATACTGAGGTAACATGAAAGCTGCACTGTGATTGGTTGTTATATATTATACTGAGGTAACATGAAAGCTGCGCTGTGATTGGTTGTTATATATTATACTGAGGTAACATGAAAGCTGCGCTGTGATTGGTTGTTATATATTATACTGCTGAGGTAACATGAAAGCTGCGCTGTGATTGGTTGTTATATATTATACTGCTGAGGTAACATGAAAGCTGCGCTGTGATTGGTTGTTATATATTATACTGAGGTAACATGAAAGCTGCGCTGTGATTGGTTGTTATATATTATACTGAGGTAACATGAAAGCTGCGCTGTGATTGGTTGTTATATATTATACTGAGGTAACATGAAAGCTGCGCTGTGATTGGTTGTTATATATTATACTGAGGTAAGATGAAAGCTGCGCTGTGATTGGTTGTTATATATTATACTGCTGAGGTAGCATGAAAGCTGTGCTGTGATTGGTTGTTATATATTATACTGCTAGGTAACATGAAAGCTGCTCTGTGATTGGTTGTTATATATTATACTGAGGTAACATGAAAGCTGCGCTGTGATTGGTTGTTATATATTATACTGCTGAGGTAACATGAAAGCTGCTCTGTGATTGGTTGTTATATATTATACTGCTGAGGTAACATGAAAGCTGCGCTGTGATTGGTTGTTATATATTATACTGCTGAGGTAACATGAAAGCTGCGCTGTGATTGGTTGTTATATATTATACTGAGGTAACATGAAAGCTGCGCTGTGATTGGTTGTTATATATTATACTGAGGTAACATGAAAGCTGTGCTGTGATTGGTTGTTATATATTATACTGAGGTAACATGAAAGCTGTGCTGTGATTGGTTGTTATATATTATACTGCTGAGGTAACATGAAAGCTGCTCTGTGATTGGTTGTTATATATTATACTGCTGAGGTAACATGAAAGCTGTGCTGTGATTGGTTGTTATATATTATACTGAGGTAACATGAAAGCTGTGCTGTGATTGGTTGTTATATATTATACCGCTGAGGTAACATGAAAGCTGCTCTGTGATTGGTTGTTATATATTATACTGAGGTAACATGAAAGCTGTGCTGTGATTGGTTGTTATATATTATACTGCTGAGGTAACATGAAAGCTGCGCTGTGATTGGTTGTTATATATTATACTGCTGAGGTAACATGAAAGCTGTGCTGTGATTGGTTGTTATATATTATACTGCTGAGGTAACATGAAAGCTGCTCTGTGATTGGTTGTTATATATTATACTGCTGAGGTAACATGAAAGCTGTGCTGTGATTGGTTGTTATATATTATACTGAGGTAACATGAAAGCTGCGCTGTGATTGGTTGTTATATATTATACTGCTGAGGCAACATGAAAGCTGCGCTGTGATTGGTTGTTATATATTATACTGCTGAGGCAACATGAAAGCTGCGCTGTGATTGGTTGTTATATATTATACTGCTGAGGTAACATGAAAGCTGCGCTGTGATTGGTTGTTATATATTATACTGAGGTAACATGAAAGCTGCGCTGTGATTGGTTGTTATATATTATACTGCTGAGGCAACATGAAAGCTGCGCTGTGATTGGTTGTTATATATTATACTGCTGAGGTAACATGAAAGCTGCGCTGTGATTGGTTGTTATATATTATACTGAGGTAACATGAAAGCTGCGCTGTGATTGGTTGTTATCTAGATATATAAAAACAAATGTATGTCTGTCTTCGTAGCAACGCGTGACGGGTAAGCTAGTACTGTATAAAGCGAGCCGCACGTTGGTCTCCGCCTGCAGGACTGACCCTGTGCCCCACATACCTGCTTTCCGCACCCTGAGCCCTGGGATCTGCACAGTAGTTTTGATTTTTAAATCCCTGGATTTCCAGTGCCGTTGCTAAGCGATAACGCGGGTACCCGCAACCTCTCCGAACTGTAATTACGGAAGGGCCACAGGTCGGACGGCTCCCATTGAGTTCAAGGTCAGCCGTCTATGCACGCTGCGAGCAGAAAATCACTATTGGTTTCCACTTGTGTACAGGAAAACCTATTTCCCATAGCATGCTAGGGGCGGTATGTGGTGCGGCCGCCCGTGTGCAGTAAACTGTTACATGGACCCGTGCAGGCACAGTTGGAGCGCCCCCTGCCAGCTGCTGAAGAGAACAGAAGCATATAGAATAGGCTGATAACACATACGATGGGAGAGGGAGTGAAGACGCGATACTGAAGCCCACGATGTTCACTGTAACCTCACGTCGCAAAGAAGAATGTCCGTTATCGCCCATCGCTGACAATGGAGCCGGCGGCGGCAGCAGCATCATTGATAACAATAGGGTGAACATTGCGCTCCACCCCTGCGGGGATGAAGGAATCCTCTGCCACAGAAGTCCGTGATGCTTTCCCATTTTTTTCAGTAGGGCCGGCCCTGCTGCGGCCCCATTGACAGCAGTGGGTTTGCAGTGATGATTTTCGGGGAGAGGCTTGAAATATAAGCCCTTCCCTGAAACTCAAAGCAAGCTGTAAAAAATAAAAATGGACTCCCCTAGAAGTGAGCCGTCCGGCTTCTCTCCGGCCCTGCCTCTGACTGGCTGAGCGCTGTGGCCAATCAGAGGCAGTGCCCAGCTGTCACTGACCATCATTGGCTTCCTTATCATGCGTTTTCACTCACTCTCGCATCGGAGGGAAGCCTATGGCCAGTGGGTGTGAGCCCTGAGGGTCGGGCCTGAACCCCTAAGGCCTCATGTCCACTAGGAAATTCGAGCCCATGCAGAATCCCGCAGCGGGTCCCTCCTTTCCCGCAGCCATGAGGCCTACAAATTGATAATACTTACCTGTCCAGACGCTGCGGGTTTCCGTCCGTCATTTCTTTCCGCCTGGCTGATGTGCTCAGCCGCGCACACTCTTTTTTTGAATCCCTGCTTTCCCACGCGGGAAAAATTCAGCTGCGGTATGCCGCAGATACGGATGGCTTCCATGAAAGCCTGCGGAAGCCATCCATGCGGGAAACCCACAGAATATGGAGCATGCTGAGGGTGATTTCCTGCGAGTGCGACCCACGTGGCAGGGAGAAAGGACATCGGCAGGGATTTACTTACCTGCGGGTGTCTAATGCATCCCTATGGGCGCAGATCACAAATGCGGGATACCCGCGCCAATTTTCCTAGTGGACATGATGCCTAAACCCCCCACTCCACAGGGGCAAAGTGACACTAGTTGCCACCACCGTGCCCCCAACTACTGCAGTCAGAGACACAGTGCCTGGTTGGAGCTTGAAGACCTGACTCCCCATCTTCAGCACGTTCCTGCTAATGGAGGGGGCCACAGGAGCACAAAAGATATGGAGGGGGGCATATATACTATTGAGGGACCACAGAGGGGCACATTCACTTTTCAGGAACACAGAGTGGGCTTTATTACCTTGTGGAGGTAGAGAATTACTCTCTGTGGGGCAGAAAGGGAGTCCCATGTGGGGGCACCGAGAGCAGCGGCAGAAGAACTCTTTAGGGAGGTCCTAGACCCCGGCGGAGAAGAGCGGAGCCATTAGTGATCACCAGAGGCAACTGCACTGCAATGACTATCACGGAGCCGCTGCATCTGCACCCACCGCCTTACAACGGGGCGGCCCCCGACACACACAGAGGTTTACTCTTAAGCAGGGAGACAGCAAAACAAGTGCATTGAGGTTTGTGCTCCTGGCGAAATCCCTGACTGTGCAGCCAGGGGGCACTAGAGCAACGCAGTGGAACATTGTGGGTCAACCATGGCCAGCAGCAATGAGGAGTTAGGAGGAGGAGGCGGGCTGAAGCAGACCTCTGGCTCTAGTGCCCATGAGCCTTTAGCTCCACCCCACCTCCTGGTGATGACATCACACCTTATACTACTGCTGTCAGTGTCCACTGATGACATCACCTGTTATAAATATCTTTATTATAATAAGCACTGTACATACTAACTAGCCCCTCCCCCCCGCCTCGAGATCATTGCAAGGATGTCCATTCTTCCAGCTTGTGGAACATGTTGAACACTGTATGCGGCGGCCGGACTCGTGGCTGGAGGGTGAGGAGTGGCAATCCATCTACTTTGAGGTACGGGGTCTCTGTGTATCTTTCACAGGGGTTGGAGAATACAGAGATATCGGGTCCCTCTGTGGGTGGAGCCTGCGATAAGAGAGCAAATAGTCATGTGACCTGTACATATGACATCACAGGAGATAGCGGTCACCACTATTGATCATGTCACACAGCAGTGGGCGGCGGCCATCCAATACAGAAGACTCCGCCTGTCATACAGGCCCCTCCTCCAGGTTACAACAAAAACGTGACATCAGGCTGCAGGAGACCTTCATGTCTTAAAGGGGCCATCTACGACATTACAGATGTGGCCCCTCAATGCTGATTACGGGGCCCCAACTATCAGAACAAAACCAAGCGCAGGTACCTGAAGATGACCCCGCAAAGTGATGACACTCCTCGCCTCCATCATCATCCTCACCTCTCTGTGCTCTGACCGCCTCTGCCGTGCTGTGAGCCTCCGCATCTGCTCCAGTGGGGGCTCCACGCTCACCAGACCCCGATACAGATTCTGCACCCGACACACGTTTAGAGCTGCGCAGGAAGGAAAGGATGAGCGGCCTCCAGAACCCCAGAGTTCCCCCATAGTCCTCCTCCTGTCCCCACCGCAGTCCCCCTCCCGCCCCCTCATAGTCCCCTTCCTGGCCCCACCTCTCTCCCCCGCATAGTTCCCCTCCAGCCACCACTGCAGTCCCCCCCATAGTCCTCCTCCTGCCTCCACCACAGCCCCCCCACCGCAGTCCCCCCCATAGTCCTCCTCCTGCCTCCACCACAGCCCCCCCACCGCAGTCCCCTTCATAGATCTCCCCCCACCACAGTCCAGCTCCCCCCCATAGTCCTCCTCCTGCCCCCACCACAGTTCTCCTCCCGCCAGCACCGCAGTCACCCCCAATAGCCGTCCTCCTCCTGCCCCCACCGCAGCCCCCCTGTAGTCGTTACCCCCCACCGCAGTCCCCCCCCCGTAGTCGTGGTCCTCCCCCCCCCACCGCAGTCCCCCCGTAGTCGTGGTCCTCCCCCCCACCGCAGTCCCCCCCCCCGTAGTCGTCCTCCCCCCCACCGCAGTCCCCCACCGTAGTCCCCCTCCCCCCCACCGCAGTCCCCCACCGTAGTCCCCCTCCCCCCCACCGTAGTCCCCCTCCCCCCCACCGTAGTCCCCCTCCCCCCCACCGTAGTCCCCCTCCCCCCCACCGTAGTCGCCCCCCCCCACCGTAGTCGCCCCCCCACCGCAGTCCCCCCCATAGTCTTCCTCCCCCCCACCGCAGTCCCCCCCGTAGTCGGCCCCCCCCACCTCAGTCGCTCCCCACCGCAGTCCCCTCCGCAGTCGTCCCCCCCCCTGCGTCATCCCCCCGACCGCCGTCCCGCCCCACCGTAGTCGCCCCCCCACCGCCGTCCCCCCGTAGCCGTCGCCCCCCCCCCACCGCAGACCCCCCACCGCAGACCCCCACGCAGTCGCCCCCCCCACCGCAGACCCCCCCCGCCCCGCAGTCCCCCACGCAGTCGCCCCCCCCCACCCCCGCAGTCCCGTCCCCCCACCGCAGTCCCCCCCCCCACTGTCGCCCCCCTAGCCGTGGTCCCCCCCAGCCGTCGTCCCCCCCGCAGTCGCCCCCCCACCGCAGATCCCCCGAAGTCGGCCCCCCTTACCGCAGTCCCCCCCGTAGTCGTTCTCCCCCCCCCCTTCGTCCTTCCCCCCCCCTCCAGTCCCCCCCCCCATAGTCCTTCTCCCCCCCTCCAGTCCCCCCCCCATAGTCCTTCTCCCCCCCTCCAGTCCCCCCCCATAGTCCTTCTCCCCCCCTCCAGTCCCCCCCCCATAGTCCTTCTCCCCCCCTCCAGTCCCCCCCCATAGTCCTTCTCCCCCCCTCCAGTCCCCCCCCATAGTCCTTCTCCCCCCCTCCAGTCCCCCCCCATAGTCCTTCTCCCCCCCTCCAGTCCCCCCCCCATAGTCCTTCTCCCCCCCTCCAGTCCCCCCCCCATAGTCCTTCTCCCCCCTCCAGTCCCCCCCCCCATAGTCCTTCTCCCCCCTCCAGTCCCCCCCCCATAGTCCTTCTCCCCCCTCCAGTCCCCCCCCCATAGTCCTTCTCCCCCCTCCAGTCCCCCCCCCATAGTCCTCCCCCCTCCAATCCCCCCCCCATAGTCCTTCTCCCCCCTCCAGTCCCCCCCCCATAGTCCTTCTCCCCCCTCCAGTCCCCCCCCCATAGTCCTTCTCCCCCCTCCAGTCCCCCCCCCATAGTCCTTCTCCCCCCTCCAGTCCCCCCCCCATAGTCCTTCTCCCCCCTCCAGTCCCCCCCCCATAGTCCTTCTCCCCCCTCCAGTCCCCCCCCCATAGTCCTTCTCCCCCCTCCAGTCCCCCCCCCATAGTCCTTCTCCCCCCTCCAGTCCCCCCCCCATAGTCCTTCTCCCCCCTCCAGTCCCCCCCCCATAGTCCTTCTCCCCCCTCCAGTCCCCCCCCCATAGTCCTTCTCCCCCCTCCAGTCCCCCCCCCATAGTCCTTCTCCCCCCTCCAGTCCCCCCCCCCATAGTCCTTCTCCCCCCTCCAGTCCCCCCCCCATAGTCCTTCTCCCCCCTCCAGTCCCCCCCCCATAGTCCTTCTCCCCCCCTCCAGTCCCCCCCCCATAGTCCTTCTTCCCCCCTCCAGTCCCCCCCCCATAGTCCTTCTCCCCCCCTCCAGTCCCCCCCCCATAGTCCTTCTCCCCCCCTCCAGTCCCCCCCCCCATAGTCCTTCTCCCCCCCTCCAGTCCCCCCCCCATAGTCCTTCTCCCCCCCTCCAGTCCCCCCCCCATAGTCCTTCTCCCCCCCTCCAGTCCCCCCCCCATAGTCCTTCTCCCCCCCTCCAGTCCCCCCCCCATAGTCCTTCTCCCCCCCATAGTCCTTCTCCCCCCCTCCAGTCCCCCCCCATAGTCCTTCTCCCCCCCTCCAGTCCCCCCCTCCAGTCCCCCCCCATAGTCCTTCTCCCCCCCTCCAGTCCCCCCCCATAGTCCTTCTCCCCCCCTCCAGTCCCCCCCATAGTCCTTCTCCCCCCCTCCAGTCCCCCCCCATAGTCCTTCTCCCCCCCTCCAGTCCCCCCCCATAGTCCTTCTCCCCCCCTCCAGTCCCCCCCCATAGTCCTTCTCCCCCCCTCCAGTCCCCCCCCATAGTCCTTCTCCCCCCCTCCAGTCCCCCCCCATAGTCCTTCTCCCCCCCTCCAGTCCCCCCCCATAGTCCTTCTCCCCCCCTCCAGTCCCCCCCCCCATAGTCCTTCTCCCCCCCTCCAGTCCCCCCCCATAGTCCTTCTCCCCCCCTCCAGTCCCCCCCCATAGTCCTTCTCCCCCCCTCCAGTCCCCCCCCATAGTCCTTCTCCCCCCCTCCAGTCCCCCCCCATAGTCCTTCTCCCCCCCTCCAGTCCCCCCCCATAGTCCTTCTCCCCCCCTCCAGTCCCCCCCCATAGTCCTTCTCCCCCCCTCCAGTCCCCCCCCATAGTCCTTCTCCCCCCTCCAGTCCCCCCCCCATAGTCCTTCTCCCCCCCTCCAGTCCCCCCCTCCAGTCCCCCCCCCATAGTCCTTCTCCCCCCCATAGTCCTTCTCCCCCCCTCCAGTCCCCCTCCCCCCCTCCAGTCCCCCCCCCATAGTCCTTCTCCCCCCCCTCCAGTCCCCCCCCCCATAGTCCTTCTCCCCCCCCTCCAGTCCCCCCCCATAGTCCTTCTCCCCCCCTCCAGTCCCCCCCCATAGTCCTTCTCCCCCCTCCAGTCCCCCCCATAGTCCTTCTCCCCCCCTCCAGTCCCCCCCCATAGTCCTTCTCCCCCCCCCTCCAGTCCCCCCCCATAGTCCTTCTCCCCCCCCCTCCAGTCCCCCCCCATAGTCCTTCTCCCCCCCCTCCAGTCCCCCCCCCATAGTCCTTCTCCCCCCCTCCAGTCCCCCCCCCCATAGTCCTTCTCCCCCCCTCCAGTCCCCCCCCATAGTCCTTCTCCCCCCCTCCAGTCCCCCCCCCATAGTCCTTCTCCCCCCTCCAGTCCCCCCCCCATAGTCCTTCTCCCCCCCTCCAGTCCCCCCCCCCATAGTCCTTCTCCCCCCCCTCCAGTCCCCCCCCATAGTCCTTCTCCCCCCCCTCCAGTCCCCCCCCCATAGTCCTTCTCCCCCCCTCCAGTCCCCCCCCCATAGTCCTTCTCCCCCCCTCCAGTCCCCCCCCATAGTCCTTCTCCCCCCCTCCAGTCCCCCCCCCATAGTCCTTCTCCCCCCCTCCAGTCCCCCCCCCCATAGTCCTTCTCCCCCCCTCCAGTCCCCCCCCCCCCATAGTCCTTCTCCCCCCCTCCAGTCCCCACCCCCCATAGTCCTTCTCCCCCCCTCCAGTCCCCACCCCCCATAGTCCTTCTCCCCCCCTCCAGTCCCCCCCCCATAGTCCTTCTCCCCCCCTCCAGTCCCCCCCCCATAGTCCTTCTCCCCCCCTCCAGTCCCCCCCCCATAGTCCTTCTCCCCCCCTCCAGTCCCCCCCCATAGTCCTTCTCCCCCCCTCCAGTCCCCCCCCCCATAGTCCTTCTCCCCCCCTCCAGTCCCCCCCCCATAGTCCTTCTCCCCCCCTCCAGTCCCCCCCCCATAGTCCTTCTCCCCCCCTCCAGTCCCCCCCCCATAGTCCTTCTCCCCCCCTCCAGTCCCCCCCCCATAGTCCTTCTCCCCCCCTCCAGTCCCCCCCCCATAGTCCTTCTCCCCCCCTCCAGTCCCCCCCCATAGTCCTTCTCCCCCCCTCCAGTCCCCCCCCCATAGTCCTTCTCCCCCCTCCAGTCCCCCCCCCATAGTCCTTCTCCCCCCTCCAGTCCCCCCCCATAGTCCTTCTCCCCCCCTCCAGTCCCCCCCCCCATAGTCCTTCTCCCCCCCTCCAGTCCCCCCCCATAGTCCTTCTCCCCCCTCCAGTCCCCCCCCCCATAGTCCTTCTCCCCCCTCCAGTCCCCCCCCCATAGTCCTTCTCCCCCCCTCCAGTCCCCCCCCCCATAGTCCTTCTCCCCCCCTCCAGTCCCCCCCCATAGTCCTTCTCCCCCCCCTCCAGTCCCCCCCCCCATAGTCCTTCTCCCCCCCTCCAGTCCCCCCCCATAGTCCTTCTCCCCCCCCTCCAGTCCCCCCCCATAGTCCTTCTCCCCCCCCTCCAGTCCCCCCCCATAGTCCTTCTCCCCCCCCTCCAGTCCCCCCCCATAGTCCTTCTCCCCCCCCTCCAGTCCCCCCCCATAGTCCTTCTCCCCCCCCTCCAGTCCCCCCCCATAGTCCTTCTCCCCCCCCTCCAGTCCCCCCCCATAGTCCTTCTCCCCCCCTCCAGTCCCCCCCCATAGTCCTTCTCCCCCCCTCCAGTCCCCCCCCATAGTCCTTCTCCCCCCCTCCAGTCCCCCCCCATAGTCCTTCTCCCCCCCTCCAGTCCCCCCCCATAGTCCTTCTCCCCCCCTCCAGTCCCCCCCATAGTCCTTCTCCCCCCCTCCAGTCCCCCCCATAGTCCTTCTCCCCCCCTCCAGTCCCCCCCCATAGTCCTTCTCCCCCCCTCCAGTCCCCCCCATAGTCCTTCTCCCCCCCTCCAGTCCCCCCCATAGTCCTTCTCCCCCCCTCCAGTCCCCCCCATAGTCCTTCTCCCCCCCTCCAGTCCCCCCCATAGTCCTTCTCCCCCCCTCCAGTCCCCCCCATAGTCCTTCTCCCCCCCTCCAGTCCCCCCCATAGTCCTTCTCCCCCCCTCCAGTCCCCCCCATAGTCCTTCTCCCCCCCTCCAGTCCCCCCCCATAGTCCTTCTCCCCCCTCCA
This sequence comes from Eleutherodactylus coqui, assembly GCF_035609145.1. Classification (NCBI taxonomy): domain Eukaryota; kingdom Metazoa; phylum Chordata; class Amphibia; order Anura; family Eleutherodactylidae; genus Eleutherodactylus; species Eleutherodactylus coqui. The sequence goes on from NC_089838.1 coordinate 344,352,123, forward strand.
GTCCCCCCCATAGTCCTTCTCCCCCCCTCCAGTCCTTCTCCCCCCCTCCAGTCCCCCCCATAGTCCTTCTCCCCCCCTCCAGTCCCCCCCCATAGTCCTTCTCCCCCCGTCCAGTCCCCCCCCCCCATAGTCCTTCTCCCCCCCCATAGTCCTTCTCCCCCCCAGTCCCCCCCCAAAGTCCTCTCCCCCCCTCCAGTCCCCCCCAAAGTCCTCTCCCCCCTCCTTCCCCCCCATAGTCCTCCCCCCTCCTTCCCCCCCATAGTCCTCCCCCCTCCTTCCCCCCCATAGTCCTCCCCCCTCCTTCCCCCCCATAGTCCTCCCCCCTCCTTCCCCCCCATAGTCCTCCCCCCTCCTTCCCCCCCATAGTCCTCCCCCCCCCAGTCCGTCCCCCCCCCCCTCCAGTCCGTCCCCCCCCCCTCCAGTCCGTCCCCCCAGTCCGTCCCCCCAGTCCGTCCCCCCATAGTCCTTCTCCCCCCTCCAGTCCCCCCCCATAGTCCTTCTCCCCCCCATAGTACTTCCCCCCCCTCCAGTCCCCCCATAGTCCTTCTCCCCCCTCATAATCCTTCCCCCCCATAGTCCTCCCCCCCATAGTCCTTCCCCCCCTCCAGTCCCCCCCATAGTCCTTCCCCCCCCTCCAGTCCCCCCCAATAGTCCTTCCCCCCCCTCCAGTCCCCCCCAATAGTCCTTTCCCCCCCTCCAGTCCTTCCCCCCCCAATAGTCCTTCCCCCCCTCCAGTCCCCCCCCAATAGTCCTCCCCCCCCCTCCAGTCCCCCCCCAATAGTCCTTCCCCCCCTCCAGTCCCCCCCAATAGTCCTGCCCCCCCCCTCCAGTCCCCCCCCAATAGTCCTCCCCCCCCCTCCAGTCCCCCCCCAATAGTCCTCCCCCCCCCTCCAGTCCCCCCCCAATAGTCCTTCCCCCCCAATAGTCCTTCCCCCCCCCCAGTCCCCCCCCAATAGTCCTTCCCCCCCCCAGTCCCCCCCCAATAGTCCTTCCCCCCCCCCAGTCCCCCCCCAATAGTCCTTCCCCCCCCCAGTAGTCCTTCCCCCCCCCAGTCCCCCCCCCCAATAGTCCTTCCCCCCCTCCAGTCCCCCCCCCAATAGTCCTTCCCCCCCTCCAGTCCCCCCCCCAATAGTCCTTCCCCCCCCCCCCAATAGTCCTTCCCCCCCTCCAGTCCCCCCCCAATAGTCCTTCCCCCCCCTCCAGTCCCCCCCCAATAGTCCTTCCCCCCCCCCTCCAGTCCCCCCCCAATAGTCCTTCCCCCCCCAATAGTCCTTCCCCCCCCCTCCAGTCCCCCCCCAATAGTCCTTCCCCCCCCCTCCAGTCCCCCCCCAGTAGTCCTTCCCCCCCCCCCTCCAGTCCCCCCCCAATAGTCCTTCCCTCTCCTCCAGTCCCCCCCCAATAGTCCTTCCCCCCCCCTCCAGTCCCCCCCCAATAGTCCTTCCCCCCCCTCCAGTCCCCCCCCCAATAGTCCTTCCCCCCCCTCCAGTCCCCCCCCCAATAGTCCTTCCCCCCCTCCAGTCCCCCCCCAATAGTCCTTCCCCCCCCCTCCAGTCCCCCCCCAATAGTCCTCCCCCAATAGTCCTCCCAGCCATAGTCCCCCCTCCTCCCCCTCCAGTCCTCCCCCCCATAGTCCCCCCTCCAGTCCCCTCCATAGTCCGGCCCCCCCCGTTGTCCGTCCGTCCCCCCCTCCAGTCCCCCCGTTGTCCGCCCCCCCCTCCAGTCCCCCCCCCCCCGTTGTCCGTCCGTCCCCCCCCCCTCCAGTCCCCCCCGTTGTCCGTCCCCCCCCCTCCAGTCCCCCCCGTTGTCCGTCCCCCCCCCCTCCAGTCCCCCCCGTTGTCCGTCCCCCCCCATAGTCCTCACCTTTGGATGCCTCGCTCTCCACGCCACGTCTCACTGTGAAGGATTGGCGCAGCTCAGCCTGCACTGCCCTTTGAGCATCAAACTCCTGCTGAGCCTCCTGCCGCACCTCCCTCCGCAGCGCGGCGCTACTGTGCACCCGGGCGGCCGCCAGCGGTCGGCTGAGACCCTCCTCATCCACATGGAAGCGCACCTGGAGGGGAGAGGGGCATCGCATCAGTAAGGGGCCCCGTTCACAGGGGCCCCAGGAGCCGCACGGCTTAACCCCTTCCTGACTGCAACTGCACAAACTTGCTCATTTTTTTAAATTACATTTGTCACAATTTTTAAGATCTCTGCTTGCTGTCAGTGAGTGAGCCCGCCTCCATTTACAGCAGCCCGACAATCCCCGGAGCTGAGGGGAGATCCGACAGCAAGCAGAGGTCCTATAAACCACAGGGGTCCCTGGCCGTGCGGCGGGGGCTCGTCCTCACCTGCCGCGGCCCCTTCCTGCGGTCCGCCGTCTCTCTGCGCAGGATCCCGACAGCCTTCTCCGGCGTCAGCGAGATGTCCAGCGCCGGATCGGGGTCCAGTGCCGGCGGGCGGGGGGCGCAGCGGGGAGCCCGCTCCTCATCACCCGTCAGAGACATCCTGCAGTCAGTAAGAGACGGGCTCAGTGCTGGAGGCCATGCTGGGACTTGTAGTTCCCGGGACAGACAGGCAGCCGTGCACACATTATATACCGCTCACCTCCTCCTCCTGCTGCTGTCAGCCCGGGCCGTTACTATCACACAACTGGAGACAAAACCCGGGCGCCGCCATGGCAACCACAAGCCGCCATATCACTACACCCGCTGCACGGCTCAAGCACGTAGTGTGGCGGCCATGTTTGTACTCCCATTGTTCCTTCGTACAGGGCATCACAAGAGGCCGCGCTGCAGTACTGCTCTCCTGAACTAGGGCCGCCGCCTTCCTTTCGTTTACTTTCCTCGTTATTGGTCTTTAGGAAAATGGCGGCACACTCAGAAGGGACAGAGAACTCACCGCACAAGCCGCCATTGTTTAGAAGCCCAATTAAAGACACGCCTTCCCATAAGGTTGTTTTCCTCTGCTGCTGGCAGTCACAGGGGCGGAGCTTTCAAGCTGTGTACCCAATGAGGTGACTGGAGGAGCGTGAGTGACAGCAACTGACGTCGCCGAGAAGAAGGCGGGAAGCACGCGGCTTACTTCTGGCCGACAGCCCTCCGGCAATGAGCATTATGGTGGCCAGGAGTGATACGCTTCACTCATTCCATATACGCCATCTCATTCCAAAATGGTGTAGAAAGCACAGCGTCGTTGTGATTGGCGCCCGGACAGACTTGGCGCCATATGAGGGGCGGTTTCCCCAGAATTTACATTGTTTCCTCCTGAATTGTTTGCAAGTTGCCTTAAAAAGCATTGCTTAACCGTCACCTGCCAGCCGCTGATCATGTGACCGCACATTCACCTCCGAGCACCGCCAGCCGCTGATCATGTGACCGCACATTCACCCCCGAGCGCTGCCAGCCGCTGATCATGTGACCGCACATTCACCCCCGAGCACTGCCAGCCGCTGATCATGTGACCGCACATTCACCCCCGAGCACTGCCAGCCGCTGATCATGTGACCGCACATTCACCTCCGAGCGCTGCCAGCCGCTGATCATGTGACCGCACATTCACCTCCGAGCGCTGCCAGCCGCTGATCATGTGACCGCACATTCACCCCCGAGCGCCGCCAGCCGCTGATCATGTGACCGCACATTCACCCCCTAGCACTGCCAGCCGCTGATCATGTGACCGCACATTCACCCCCGAGCACCGCCAGCCGCTGATCATGTGACCGCACATTCACCCCCCCCCCCCCGAGCGCTGCCAGCCGCTGATCATGTGACCGCACATTCACCTCCGAGCACCGCCAGCCGCTGATCATGTGACCGCACATTCACCCCCGAGCGCTGCCAGCCGCTGATCATGTGACCGCACATTCACCCCCGAGCGCTGCCAGCCGCTGATCATGTGACCGCACATTCACCTCCGAGCGCTGCCAGCCGCTGATCATGTGACCGCACATTCACCTCCGAGCGCTGCCAGCCGCTGATCATGTGACCGCACATTCACCCCCGAGCGCCGCCAGCCGCTGATCATGTGACCGCACATTCACCCCCTAGCACTGCCAGCCGCTGATCATGTGACCGCACATTCACCCCCGAGCACCGCCAGCCGCTGATCATGTGACCGCACATTCACCCCCCCCCCCCCCCGAGCGCTGCCAGCCGCTGATCATGTGACCGCACATTCACCTCCGAGCACCGCCAGCCGCTGATCATGTGACCGCACATTCACCCCCGAGCGCTGCCAGCCGCTGATCATGTGACCGCACATTCACCCCCGAGCACTGCCAGCCGCTGATCATGTGACCGCACATTCACCCCCCCGAGCACTGCCAGCCGCTGATCATGTGACCGCACATTCACCCCCGAGCACTGCCAGCCGCTGATCATGTGACCGCACATTCACCCCCCCGAGCACTGCCAGCCGCTGATCATGTGACCGCACATTCACCACCCCCCCCCCCCCCGAGCACTGCCAGCCACTGATCATGTGACCGCACATTCACCCCCGAGCACTGCCAGCCGCTGATCATGTGACCGCACATTCACCCCCCCCCCCCCGAGCACTGCCAGCCACTGATCATGTGACCGCACATTCACCCCCGAGCACCGCCAGCCGCTGATCATGTGACCGCACATTCACCCCCGAGCACTGCCAGCCGCTGATCATGTGACCGCACATTCACCCCCGAGCACTGCCAGCCGCTGATCATGTGACCGCACATTCACCCCCGAGCACTGCCAGCCGCTGATCATGTGACCGCACATTCACCCCTGAGCGCCGCCAGCCGCTGATCATGTGACCGCACATTCACCCCCGAGCGCCGCCAGCCGCTGATCATGTGACCGCACATTCACCCCCGAGCACTGCCAGCCGCTGATCATGTGACCGCACATTCACCCCCGAGCACCGCCAGCCGCTGATCATGTGACCGCACATTCACCCCCGAGCACCGCCAGCCGCTGATCATGTGACCGCACATTCACCCCCGAGCACTGCCAGCCGCTGATCATGTGACCGCACATTCACCCCCGAGCACTGCCAGCCGCTGATCATGTGACCGCACATTCACCCCCTAGCACTGCCAGCCGCTGATCATGTGACCGCACATTCACCCCCGAGCACCGCCAGCCGCTGATCATGTGACCGCACATTCACCCCCGAGCACTGCCAGCCGCTGATCATGTGACCGCACATTCACCCCCGAGCACTGCCAGCCGCTGATCATGTGACCGCACATTCACCCCCGAGCACCGCCAGCCGCTGATCATGTGACCGCACATTCACCCCCGAGCACCGCCAGCCGCTGATCATGTGACCGCACATTCACCTCCGAGCACCGCCAGCCGCTGATCATGTGACCGCACATTCACCCCCGAGCACTGCCAGCCGCTGATCATGTGACCGCACATTCACCCCCGAGCACTGCCAGCCGCTGATCATGTGACCGCACATTCACCCCCGAGCACCAATGGATGGAATTCCCTGCTTTCCTCCCTGATGCTCCCGGAAACAGAACCCCCCCCCCCCCCCCCCCACTGTGAGGACATAGGAGCGAGCGTCTCACGGGATGGTAACCTACCTGTCTCAGTGGGTCTCTGAGCCGTCTCCCCTCTCTCTAGCCGTCCGCGGTCTCTGAGCCGTCTCCTCTCTCTCTAGCTGTTCGCGGTCTCTGAGTCGTCTCCCCTCTCTCTAGCCGTCCGCGGTCTCTGAGCCGTCTCCTCTCTCTCTAGCTGTTCGCGGTCTCTGAGCTGTCTCCCCTCTCTCTAGCTATCCGCGGTCTCCTCTCTCTCTAGCTGTTCGCGGTCTCTGAGTCGTCTCCCCTCTCTCTAGCCGTCCGCGGTCTCTGAGCCGTCTCCTCTCTCTCTAGCTGTCCGCGGTCTCTGAGCCGTCTCCCCTCTCTCTAGCTGTCCGCGGTCTCCTCTCTCTCTAGCCGTCCGCGGTCTCTGAGCCGTCTCTCCTCTCTCTAGCTGTCCGCGGTCTCTGAGCTGTCTCCCCTCTCTCTAGCCGTCCGCGGTCTCTGAGCCGTCTCCTCTCTCTCTAGCCGTCCGCGGTTTCTAAGCCGTCTTCCCTCTCTTTAGCCGTCCGCGGTCTCTGAGCCGTCTCCCTTCTCTCTAGCCGCCCGCGGTCTCTGAGCCGTCTCCTCTCTCTCTAGCCGTCCGCGGTCTCTGAGCCATCTCCCCTCTCTCTAGCCGTCCGCGGTCTCTGAGCCGTCTCCCCTCCCTCTAGCCGTCCGCGGTCTTTGAGCCGTCTCCCCTCCCTCTAGCCTTCCGCCGTCTCTGAGCCGTCTCCCCTCTCTCTAGCCGTCCGCGGTCTCTGAGCCATCTCCCCTCTCTCTAGCTGTCCGCGGTCTCTGAGCCGTCTCCCCTCTCTCTAGTTGTCCGCGGTCTCTGAGCCGTCTCCCCTCTCTCTAGCCGTCCGCGGTTTCTGAGCCGTCTCCCCTCTTTTTAGCCGTCCGTGGTCTCTGAGCCGTCTCCTCTCTCTCTAGCTGTTCGCGGTCTCTGAGCTGGCTCCCCTCTCTCTAGCCGTCCGCGGTCTCTGAGCCGTCTCCCCTCTCTTTAGCCGTCCGCGGTCTCTGAGCCATCTCCCCTCTCTCTAGCCGTCCGCGGTCTCTGAGCCGTCTCCCCTCTCTCTAGCCGTCCGTGGTCTCTGAGCCGTCTCCCCTCTCTTTAGCCGTCCGCGGTCTCTGAGCCGTCTCCCCTCTCTCTAGCTGTTCGCAGTCTCTGAGCCGTCTCCCCTCTCTCTAGCTGTCCGCAGTCTCTGAGCCGTCTCCCCTCTCTCTAGCCGTCCGCAGTCTCTGAGCCATCTCCCCTCTCTCTAGCCGTCCGCAGTCTCTGAGCCATCTCCCCTCTCTCTAGCCGTCCGCGGTCTCTGATCCGTCTCCCCTCTCTCTAAACGTCCGTGGTTTCTGAGCCGTCTCCCCTCTTTTTAGCCGTCCGCGGTCTCTGAGGCGCCCCCCCTCTCTCTAGCTGCCCGCGGTCTCTGAGCCGTCTCCTCTCTCTCTAGCCTTCCGCGGTCTCTGAGCCGTCTCCCCTCTCTCTAGCCGTCCGCGGTCTCTGAGCCGTCTCCCCTCTCTTTAGCCGTCCGCGGTCTCTGAGCCGTCTCCTCTCTCTCTAGCCTTCCGCGGTCTCTGAGCCGTCTCCCCTCTCTCTAGCCGTCCGCGGTCTCTGAGCCGTCTCCCCTCTCTTTAGCCGTCCGCGGTCTCTGAGCCATCTCCCCTCTCTCTAGCTGTCCGCGGTCTCTGAGCCGTCTCCCCTCTCTCTAGTTGTCCGCGGTCTCTGAGCCGTCTCCCCTCTCTCTAGCCGTCCGAGGTCTCTGAGCCGTCTCCCCTCTCTCTAGCCGTCCGCGGTTTCTGAGCCGTCTCCCCTCTTTTTAGCCGTCCGTGGTCTCTGAGCCGTCTCCTCTCTCTCTAGCTGTTCGCGGTCTCTGAGCTGGCTCCCCTCTCTCTAGCCGTCCGCGGTCTCTGAGCCGTCTCCCCTCTCTTTAGCCGTCCGCGGTCTCTGAGCCATCTCCCCTCTCTCTAGCCGTCCGTGGTCTCTGAGCCGTCTCCCCTCTCTCTAGCCGTCCACCGTCTCTGAGCCGTCTCCCCTCTCTCTAGCTGTCCGCGGTCTCTGAGCCGTCTCCCCTCTCTCTAGCTGTTCGCAGTCTCTGAGCCGTCTCCCCTCTCTCTAGCTGTCCGCAGTCTCTGAGCCGTCTCCCCTCTCTCTAGCCGTCCGCAGTCTCTGAGCCATCTCCCCTCTCTCTAGCCGTCCGCGGTCTCTGATCCGTCTCCCCTCTCTCTAAACGTCCGTGGTTTCTGAGCCGTCTCCCCTCTTTTTAGCCGTCCGCGGTCTCTGAGGCGCCCCCCCTCTCTCTAGCTGCCCGCGGTCTCTGAGCCGTCTCCTCTCTCTCTAGCCTTCCGCGGTCTCTGAGCCGTCTCCCCTCTCTCTAGCCGTCCGCGGTCTCTGAGCCGTCTCCCCTCTCTTTAGCCGTCCGCGGTCTCTGAGCCGTCTCCTCTCTCTCTAGCCTTCCGCGGTCTCTGAGCCGTCTCCCCTCTCTCTAGCCGTCCGCGGTCTCTGAGCCGTCTCCCCTCTCTTTAGCCGTCCGCGGTCTCTGAGCCATCTCCCCTCTCTCTAGCCGTCCGCGGTCTCTGAGCCGTCTCCCCTCTCTCTTGCCGTCCGTGGTCTCTAAGCCGTCTCCCCTCTCTCTAGCCGTCCACCGTCTCTGAGCCGTCTCCCCTCTCTCTAGCTGTCCGCGGTCTCTGAGCCGTCTCCCCTCTCTCTAGCTGTCCGCAGTCTCTGAGCCGTCTCCCCTCTCTCTAGCCGTCCGCAGTCTCTGAGCCATCTCCCCTCTCTCTAGCCGTCCGCGGTCTCTGAGCCGTCTCCCCTCTCTCTAGCTGTCCGCGGTCTCTGAGCCGTCTCCCCTCTCTCTAGCTGTCCGCGGTCTCTGAGCCGTCTCCCCTCTCTCTAGCCGTCCGCGGTCTCTGATCCGTCTCCCCTCTCTCTAAACGTCCGTGGTTTCTGAGCCGTCTCCCCTCTTTTTAGCCGTCCGCGGTCTCTGAGGCGCCCCCCCTCTCTCTAGCTGCCCGCGGTCTTTGAGCCGTCTCCTCTCTCTCTAGCCTTCCGCGGTCTCTGAGCCGTCTCCCCTCCCTCTAGCCGTCCGCGGTCTCTGAGCCGTCTCCTCTCTCTCTAGCCTTCCGCGGTCTCTGAGCCGTCTCCTCTCTCTCTAGCCGTCCGCGGTCTCTGAGCCGTCTCCCCTCTCTCTAGCCGTCCGAGGTCTCTGAGCCGTCTCCCCTCTCTCTAGCCGTCCGCGGTTTCTGAGCCGTCTCCCCTCTTTTTAGCCGTCCGTGGTCTCTGAGCCGTCTCCTCTCTCTCTAGCTGTTTGCGGTCTCTGAGCAGGCTCCCCTCTCTCTAGCCGTCCGCGGTCTCTGAGCCGTCTCCCCTCTCTTTAGCCGTCCGCGGTCTCTGAGCCATCTCCCCTCTCTCTAGCCGTCCGCGGTCTCTGAGCTGTCTCCCCTCTCTCTAGCCGTCCGTGGTCTCTGAGCCGTCTCCGCTCTCTCTAGCTGTCCGCAGTCTCCGAGCCATCTCCCCTCTCTCTAGCCGTCCGCAGTCTCTGAGCCGTCTCCCCTCTCTCTAGCTGTCCGCGGTCTCTGAGCCGTCTCCCCTCTCTCTAGCCGTCCGCAGTCTCTGAGCCGTCTCCCCTCTCTCTAGCTGTCCGCAGTCTCTGAGCCGTCTCCCCTCTCTCTAGCCGTCCGCAGTCTCTGAGCCGTCTCCCCTCTCTCTAGCTGTCCGCGGTCTCTGAGCAGGCTCCCCTCTCTCTAGCCGCCCGCGGTCTCTGAGCCGTCTCCCCTCTCTCTAGCCGTCCGCGGTCTCTGAGCCGCCTTCCCTCTCTCTAGCCGTCCGCGGTCTCTGAGCCGTCTCCCCTCTCTCTAGCCGTCCGCGGTCTCTGAGCCGTCTCCTCTCTCTCTAGCTGTCCGCTATCTCCGAGCCGTCTCCCCTCTCTCTAGCTGTCCGCGGTCTCTGAGCCGTCTCCCCTCTCTTTAGCCGTCCGCAGTCTCTGAGCCGTCTCCCCTCTCTCTAGCTGTCCGTGGTCTCTGAGCCGTCTTCCCTCTCTCTAGCCGTCTGCAGTCTCTGAGCCGTCTTCCCTCTCTCTAGCTGTCCGCGGTCTCTGAGTCGTCTCCCCTCTCTCTAGCTGTCCGTGGTCTCTGAGCCGTCTTTCCTCTCTCTAGCCGTCCGCAGTCTCTGAGCCGTCTCCCCTCTCTCTAGCCGTCCGCAGTCTCTGAGCCGTCTCCCCTCTCTCTAGCTGTCCGCGGTCTCTGAGCCGTCTTCCCTCTCTCTAGCCGTCCGCAGTCTCTGAGCCGTCTCCCCTCTCTCTAGCTGTCCGCGGTCTCTGAGCCGTCTCCTCTCGGGTAGAGGATCCCGTCTGCACACGACTAACGTCAGAGTGTGCGCTGGGATCAGCGCCGCTCCGTGATTATGGGCCGGGGAGCTGCAGCACCCCAGCCGGTAGTCACTACCATGGAGAGCAGCCAGTGGTGGCTCATGCCAGCAGGGAGGGCTCTGTGTGCCATATGTTCACCACCACTGCTATAGGATGTTTACAGGATGAAAATGGGGAATTGCTTAACCCCTTAGTGATGGAGCCAAGTTGTGAGCCCTGCCATGTGTCACTATAACATAACTCCGTAAAGGTTCTGCAGATCCCATTTATTCTGAGGTTTTTCCACCACGCCACACTGTAGACATTTTAGATAAGATGTGTACTTCCATCTGTTTACTTTATTCTGGAAGCACATTGGAAAAACTTTAGTTTTTTTTAACGCACAAATCTAAGATTAATTATCAGCATTTTGGGGAACATTTTGTTTTCCTGCACGGAGCCGAGATGGTAAAGGGTCATGGGGTCAGAAGGATAGAGACCCCCTCAAATGACCCCATTATATGAACTGCCCCCCTTATTGTACTCACTGCAGGGGTCAGAAGGATAGAGACCCCCTCAAATGACCACATGTAAAAAACTGCCCCCCTTATTGTACTCACTGCGGGGGTCAGTAGGATGGAGACCCCCTCAAATGACCCCATTATATGAACTGCCTCCCTTATTATACTCACTGCGGGGGTCAGAAGGATGGAGACCCCATAAGTGACCCCATTATATGAACTGCCCCCCTTATTGTACTCACTGAGGGGTCAGAAGGATGGAGACCCAACAAGTGACCCCATTATAGGAACTGCCCCGCTTATTGTACTCACTGAGGGGTCAGAAGGATGGAGACCCCACAAGTGACCCCATTATATAAATTGCCCCCTTATTGTACTCATTGAGGGGGTCAGAAGGAAAGAGACCCCACAAGTGACCCCATTATATGAACTGCCCCCCTTATTCTACTCAATGCGGGGGTCAGAAGGATTGAGACCCCACAAGTGACCCCATTATATGAACTGCCCCCCTTGGTGTACTCACTGAGGGGTCAGGGGTGTTTTGACCCCACAAGTGACCCCATTATATTAACTGCCCCCCTTGTTGTACTTATTGAGGGGTCAGGGGTGTTTTGACCCCAGAAGTGACCCCATTATATGAACTGCCCCCCTTGTTGTACTCACTGAGGAATCAGGGCTGTTTTGACCCCACAAGTGACCCCATTATATGAACTGCCCCCCTTATTGTACTCACTGAGGGGTCAGAAGGATGGAGACCCCACAGTGACCCCATTATATGAACTGCCCCCCTTATTGTACTCAGTGAGGGGTCAGGAGTGTTTTGAGCCTACAATGACCCCATTATATGAACTGCCCCCCTTATTGTACTCACTGAGGGGTCAGAAGGATGGAGACCCTACAAGTGACCCCATTATATGAACTGCCCCCCTTATTGTACTCACTGAGGGGTCAGAAGGATGGAGACCCTACAAGTGACCCCATTATATGAACTGCCCCCCTTATTGTACTCACTGAGGGGGTCAGAAGGATGGAGACCCCACAAGTGACCCCATTATATGAACTGCCCCCGTTGTTGTACTCATCAAGGGGTCAGGCGTGTTTTGACCCCACAAGTGACCCCATTATATGAACTTCCCCCCTTATTGTACTCACTGAGTGGTCAGGAGTGTTTTGATCCTACAAGTGACCCCAATATATGAACTGCCCCCCTTGTTATACTCACCGAGGGGTCAGAAGGATGGAGAACCCACAAGTGACCCCATTATATGAACTGGCCCCCTTATTGTACTCACTGAGGGGTCAGAAGGATGGAGACCCCACAATGACCCCATTATATGAACTGCCCTGCTTATTGTACTCACTGAGGGGTCAGAAGGATGAAGACCCCACAAGTGACCCCATTATATGAACTGCCCCCCTTATTGTACTTACTGAGGGGTCAGAAGGATGGAGACCCCACAAGTGACCCCCTTATATGAACTGCCCCACTTATTGTACTCACTGAGGGGTCAAGAGTGTTTTGACCCCACAAGTGACCCCATTATATGAACTGCCCCCCTTGTTGTACTCATTGAGGGGTCAGGCGTGTTTTGACCCCACAAGTGACCCCATTATATGAACTGCCCCCCTTATTGTACTCACTGCGGGGGTCAGAAGGATAGAGACCCCCACAGTGTCCCCATCATATGAACAGTCCCCCTTATTGTACTCACTGAGGGGTCAGGAGTGTTTTTACCCCACAAGTGACCCCATTATATGAACTGCCCCCCTTATTGTACTCACTGAGGGATCAGAAGGATGGGGAAACCACAAGTGACCCCATTATACGAATTGCCCCCCTTATTCTACTCACTGAGGGGTCAGAAGGAAGGGGATACCTCAAGTGACCCCATTATATGAACTGCTCCCCTACCCGAATGTACTCACTGCAGGGGTCAGGAGTGTTTTGACCCCACAAGTGACACCATTATATGAACTGCCCCCCTTATTGTACTCACTGGGGGGTCTGGAGGATTCTGACCCCACAAGTGACCCCATTATATGAACTGCCACTCTTATTTTACTCACTGGGGGGTGCGGAGGATGGAGACCCCACAAGTGACCCCATTATATGAACTGCCCCCTTATTGTACATACTGCGGGGGTCAGGAGTGTTTTGACCCCACAAGGGACCCTATTATATGAACTGCCCACCTTATTGTACTCACTGAGGGGTCAGAAGAATGGAGACCCCACAAGTGACCCCATTATATGAACTGCCTCCCCTATTGTACTACCTGGGGGGTCAGGAGTGTTTTGACCCCACAAGTGACCACATTATATGAACTGCCCCCCTTATTTTACTCACTGGGGGGGCCGGAGGTTTCTGACCCCACAAGTGACCCCATTATATGAACTGCCCCCCTTATTGTACTCACTGGGGGATCCGGAGAAAGGAGACCCCACAATGACCCCATTATATGAACTGCCCCGCTTATTGTACTCACTGAGGGGTCAGAAGGATGGAGACCCCACAAGTGACCCCATTATATGAACTGCCCACCTTATTGTACTCACTGAGGGGTTAGAAGGATGGAGACCCCACAATGACCCCATTATATGAACTGCCCCACTTATTGTACTCACTGAGGGGTCAGGAGTGTTTTGACCCAACAAGTGACCCCATTGTATGAACTGCCCCCCTTGTTGTACTCATTGAGGGGTCAGGCGTGTTTTGACCCCACAAGTGATCCCATTATATGAACTGCCCCCCTTATTGTACTCACTGAGGGGTCAGGGGTGTTTTTACCCCACAAGTGACCCCATTATATGAACTGCCCCCCTTATTGTACTCACTGAGGGATCAGAAGGATGGGGAAACCACAAGTGACCCCATTATACGAATTGCCCTTCTTATTGTACTCACTGAGGGGTCAGAAGGATGGGGATACCTCAAGTGACCCCATTATATGAACTGCTCCCCTACCCTAATGTATTCACTGCAGGGGTCAGGAGTGTTTTGACCCCACAAGTGACCCCATTATATGAACTGCCCCCCTTATTGTACTCACTGGGGGGTCAGGAGGATTCTGACCCCACAAGTGACCCCATTATATGAACTGCCCCCCCTTATTGTACTCACTGGGGGGTGCGGAGGATTCTGACCCCACAAGTGACCCCATTATATGAACTGCCCCCCTTATTGTACTCACTGGGGGGTCCGGCGGATTCTGATCCCACATGTATCCCCATTATATGAACTGCCCCCCTTATTCTACTCACTGAGAGGTCAGAAGGATGGAGGCCCCACAAGTGACCCCATTATATGAACTGCCCCCCTTATTGTACTCACTGAGGGGGTCAGAAGGATAGAGACCCCACAAGTGACCCCATTATATGAACTGCCCCCGTTATTGTACTTACTGCTGGGGTCAGAAGAATGGAGACCCCACAATGACCCCATTATATGAACTGCCCCCCTTATTGTACTCACTGAGGGGTCAGGAGTGTTTTGAGCCTACAATGACCCCATTATATGAACTGACCCCCTTCTACTCACCGAGGGGTCAGAAGGATGGAGAACCCACAAGTGACCCCATTATATGAACTGCCCCCCTTATTGTACTCACTGAGGGTGTCAGAAGGATAGAGACCCTACAAGTGACCCCATTATATGAACTGCCCCGTTATTGTACTTACTGCTGGGGTCAGAAGGATAGAGACCCCTCAATGACCCCATTATATGAACTGCCCCACTTATTGCACTCAATGAGGGGTCAGGAGTGTTTTGAGCCTACAATGACCCCATTATATGAACTGCCCCCCTTCTACTCACCGAGGGGTCAGAAGGATGGAGCACCCACAAGTGACCCCATTATATGAACTGCCCCCCTTATTGTACTCACCGCGGGGGTCAGAAGATTAGAGACCCCAACAGTGACCCCTTTATATGAACTGCCCCCCTTATTGTACTCACTGAAGGGTCAGGAGTGTTTTGACCCCACAAGTGACCCCATTATATGAACTGCCCCCCTTATTGTACTCACTGAGGGGTCAGAAGGATGGAGACCCCACAATGACCCCATTATATGAGTTGCCCCCATTATTGTACTCACTGAGGGGTCAGAAGGATTGGGAAACCACAAGTGACCCCATTATACGAATTGCCCCCCTTACTGTACTCACTGAGGGGTCCGGATGATTCTGACCCCACAAGTGACCCCATTATATGAACTGCCCCCCTAAGTGTACTCACTGGGGGGTCCGGAGGATTCTGATCCCACAAGTGACCCCATTATATGAAATGCCCCGCTTGTACTCACTGAGGGGTCCGGAGTGTTTTGACCCCACAAGGGAATCCATTATATGAACTGCCCCCCTTATTGTACTCACTGAGGAGTCCAGAGGATTCTGATCCCACAAGTGACCCCATTATATGAAATGCCCCGCTTGTTGTACTCACTGAGTGGTCCGGAGTGTTTTGACCCCACAAGTGACCCCATTATATGAACTGCCCCCCTTATTGTACTCACTGGGGGGTCCGGAGGATTCTGACCCCACAAGTGACCCCATTATATGAACTGCCCCCCTTATTGTACTCACTGGGGGGTGCGGAGGATTCTGACCCCACAAGTGACCCCATTATATGAACTGCCCCCTTATTGTACTCACTGGGGGGTCCGGAGGATTCTGATCCCACTAGTGACCCCATTATATGAACTGCCCCCCTTATTGTACTCACTGAGAGGTCAGAAGGATGGAGGCCCCACAAGTGACCCCATTATATGAACTGCCCCCCTTATTGTACTCACTGGGGGGTGTGAAGGATTCTGACCCCACAAGTGACCCCATTATATGAACTGCCCCCTTATTGTACTCACTGGGGGGTCCGGAGGATTCTGATCCCACAAGTGACCCCATTATATGAACTGCCCCCCTTATTGTACTCACTGAGAGGTCAGAAGGATAGAGACCCCACAATGACCCGATTATATGAACTGCCCCCCTTATTGTACTCACTGAGGGGTCAGGAGTGTTTTGAGCCTACAATGACCCCATTATATGAACTGCCCCCCTTGTACTCACCGAGGGGTCAGAAGGATGGAGAACCCACAAGTGACCCCATTATATGAACTGCCCCCCTTATTGTACTCACTGAGGGTGTCAGAAGGATAGAGACCCCACAAGTGACCCCATTATATGAACTGCCCCCTTATTGTACTCACTGGGGGGTCCGGAGGATTCTGATCCCACAATTGACCCCATTATATGAACTGCCCCCCTTATTGTACTCACTGAGAGGTCAGATGGATGGAGGCCCCACAAGTGACCCCATTATATGAACTGCCCCCCT
Source organism: Eleutherodactylus coqui (assembly GCF_035609145.1). NCBI lineage: Eukaryota > Metazoa > Chordata > Amphibia > Anura > Eleutherodactylidae > Eleutherodactylus > Eleutherodactylus coqui. The sequence goes on from NC_089838.1 coordinate 344,367,846, forward strand.
TATTGTACTCACTGAGGGGGTCAGAAGGATAGAGACCCCACAATGACCCGATTATATGAACTGCCCCCCTTATTGTACTCACTGAGGGGTTAGGAGTGTTTTGAGCCTACAATGACCCCATTATATGAACTGCCCCCCTTGTACTCACTGAGGGGTCAGAAGGATGGAGAACCCACAAGGGACCCCATTATATGAACTGCCCCCCTTATTGTACTCACTGAGGGGGTCAGAAGGATAGAGACCCCACAAGTGACCCCATTATATGAACTGCCCCCGTTATTGTACTTACTGCGGGGGTCAGAAGAATGGAGACCCCACAATGTCCCCATTATATGAACTGCGTCTCTTATTGTACTCACTGAGGGGTCAGGAGTGTTTTGAGCCTACAATGACCCCATTATATGAACTGACCCCCTTCTACTCACCGAGGGGTCAGAAGGATGGAGAACCCACAAGTGACCCCATTATATGAACTGCCCCCCTTATTGTACTCACTGAGGGTGTCAGAAGGATATAGACCCTACAACTAACCCCATTATATGAACTGCCCCGTTATTGTACTTACTGCTGGGGTCAGAAGGATAGAGACCCCACAATGACCCCATTATATGAACTGCCCCACTTATTGTACTCAATGAGGGGTCAGGAGTGTTTTGAGCCTACAATGACCCTACTATATGAACTGCCCCCCTTCTACTCACCGAGGGGTCAGAAGGATGGAGAACCCACAAGTGACCCCATTATATGAACTGCCCCCCTTATTTTACTCACTGCGGGGGTCAGAAGATTAGAGACCCCAACAGTGACCCCTTTATATGAACTGCCCCCCTTATTGTACTCACTGAGGGGTCAGGAGTGTTTTGACCCCACAAGTGACCCCATTATATGAACTGCCCCCCTTATTGTACTCACTGAGGGGTCAGAAGGATGGAGACCCCACAATGACCCCATTATATGAGTTGCCCCCCTTATTGTACTCACTGAGGGGTCAGAAGGATATGGAAACCACAAGTGACCCCATTATACGAATTGCCCCCCTTACTATACTCACTGAGGGGTCCGGATGATTCTGACCCCACAAGTGACCCCATTATATGAACTGCCCCCCTAAGTGTACTCACTGGGGGGTCCGGAGGATTCTGATCCCACAAGTGACCCCATTATATGAAATGCCCCGCTTGTACTCACTGAGGGGTCCGGAGTGTTATGACCCCACAAGTGACCCCATTATATGAACTACCCCCCTTATTGTACTCACTGGGGGGTCCGGAGGATTCTGACCCCACAAGTGACCCCATTATATGAACTGCCCCCCTTATTGTACTCACTGGGGGGTGCAGAGGATTCTGACCCCACAAGTGACCCCATTATATGAACTGCCCCCTTATTGTACTCACTGGGGGGTCCGGAGGATTCTGATCCCACAAGTGATCCCATTATATGAACTGCCCCCCTTATTGTACTCACTGAGAGGTCAGAAGGATGAAGGCCCCACAAGTGACCCCATTATATGAACTGCCCCCCTTATTGTACTCACTGGGGGGTGCGAAGGATTCTGACCCCACAAGTGACCCCATTATATGAACTGCCCCCTTATTGTACTCACTGGGGGGTCCGGAGGATTCTGATCCCACAAGTGACCCCATTATATGAACTGCCCCCCTTATTGTACTCACTGAGAGGTCAGAAGGAAGGAGGCCCCACAAGTGACCCCATTATATGAACTGCCCCCCTTATTGTACTCACTGAGGGGGTCAGAAGGATAGAGACCCCACAATGACCCCATTATATGAACTGCCCCCCTTATTGTACTCACTGAGGGGTCAGGAGTGTTTTGAGCCTACAATGACCCCATTATATGAACTGCCCCCCTTGTACTCACCGAGGGGTCAGAAGGATGGAGAACCCACAAGTGACCCCATTATATGAACTGTCCCCCTTATTGTACTCACTGCGGGGGTCAGAAGATTAGAGACCCCAACAGTGACCCCTTTATATGAACTGCCCCCCTTATTGTACTCATTGAGGGGTCAGGAGTGTTTTTGACCCCACAAGTGACCCCATTATATGAACTGCCCCCCTTATTGTACCCACTGAGGGGTCAGAAGGATAGGGAAACCACAAGTGACCCCATTATACGAATTGCCCCCCTTATTGTAGTCACTTGGGGGTGAGGAGGATTCTGACCCACAAGTGACCCCATTATGTGAACTGCCCCCCTTATTGTACTCACTGGGGCGTCCGGAGGATTCTGATCCCTCAAGTGACCCCATTATATGAACTGCCCCCTTATTGTATTTACTGCGGGGGTCAGGAGTGTTTTGACCCCACAAGGGACCCCATTATATGAACTGCCCACCTTACTGTACTCACTGAGAGGTCAGAAGGATGGAGGCCCCACAAGTGACTCCATTATATGAACTGCCCCCCTTATTGTACTCACTGAGGGGGTCAGAAGGATAGAGACCCCACAATGACCCCATTATATGAACTGCCCCCCTTATTGTACTCACTGAGGGGTCAGGAGTGTTTTGAGCCTACAATGACCCCATTATATGAACTGCCCCCCTTGTACTCACCGAGGGGTCAGAAGGATGGAGAACCCACAAGTGACCCCATTATATGAACTGCCCCCCTTATTGTACTCACTGAGGGGTCCGGAGGATGGAGACCCCACAAGTGACCCCATTATATGAACTGCCCCCCTTATTGTACTCACTGAGAGCTCAGAAGGTTGGAGACCCCACAAGTGACCCCATTATATGAACTGCCCCCCTTATTGTACTCACTGAAGGGTCAGAAGAATGGAGACTCCACAAGTGACCCCAATATATGAACTGCCTCCCTTATTGTACTATCTGGGGGGTCAGGTGTGTTTTGACCCCACAAGTGACCCCATTATATGAACTGCCCCCTTATTTTACTCACTGGGGGGGCCGGAGTTTTCTGACCCAACAAGTGACCCCATTATATTAACTGCCCCCCTTATTGTACTCACTAGGGGGTCAGGGGTGTTTTGACCCCACAAGTGACCCCATTATATGAAATGCCCCACTTATTGTACTCACTGCGGGGCTCAGGGGTGTTTTAACCCCACAAGTGACCCCATTATATGAACTGCCCCCTTAATGTACTCACTGGGGGTCAGAAGGATGGGGAAACCACAAGTGACCCCATTATATGAAGTGCCTCTTTTGTTGTACTCACTGGGGGGTCTGGAGGTTTCTGACCCCACAAGTGACCCCATTATATGAACTTCCCCCCTTATTGTACTCACTGGGGGGTCCAGAGTGTTCTGACCCCTCAAGTGACCCCATTATATGAACTGACCCCCTTATTGTACTCACTGGGAGGTCCAGAGGAAGGAGACCCCACAAGTGACCCCATTATATGAACTGCCTCCCTTATTGTACTCACTGAGAGGTCAGAAGATTGGAGACCCCACAAGTGACCCCATTATATGAACTGCCCCCCTTATTGTACTCACTGAGGGGTCAGAAGGATGGAGACCCCACAATGACCCCATTATATGAACTGCCCCCCTTGTTGTAATCATTGAGGGGTCAGGGGTGTTTTGACCCCACAAGTGACCCCATTATATGAACTGCCCCCCTTATTCTACTCACTGAGGGGGTCAGAAGGATAGAGACCCCCACAGTGTCCCCATTATATGAACTGTCCCCCTTAATGTACTCACTGAGGGGTCTGGAGTGTTTTTACCCCACAAGTGACCCCAATAAATAAACTGCCCCCCTTTTTGTACTCACTGAGGGGTCAGAAGGATGGGGAAACCACAAGTGACCCTATTATACGAATTGCCCTTCTTATTGTACTCACTGAGGAGTCAGAAGGATGGGGAAACCTCAAGTGACCTCATTATATGAACTGCTCCCCTACCCTTATGTAGTCCCTGCAGGGGTCAGGAGTGTTTTGACCCCACAAGTGACCCCATTATATGAACTGCCCCCCTTATTGTACTCACTGGGGGGCCTGGAGGATTCTGACCCCACAAGTGACCCCATTATATGAACTGCCCCCCTTATTGTACTCACTGGGGGGTGCGGAGGATTCTGACCCCACAAGTGACCCCATTATATGAACTGCCCCCCTTATTGTACTCACTGGGGGGTCCGGAGGATTCTGATCCCACAAGTGACCCCATTATATGAACTGCCCCCCTTGTTGCACTCACTGAGGGGCGCGGAGTGTTTTGACCCCACAAGAGACCCCATTATATGAACTGCCCCCCTTGTTGTACTCACTGAGAGGTCAGAAGGATGGAGGTCCCACAAGTGAACCCATTATATGAACTGCCCCCCTTATTGTACTCACTAGGGGGTGAGGGGTGTTTTGACCCCACAAGTGACCCCATTATATGAAATGCCCCCCTTATTGTACTCACTGCGGGGGTCAGGGGTGTTTTAACCCCACAAGTGACCCCATTATATGAACTTGCCCCTTAATGTACTCACTGGGGGTCAGAAGGATGGGGAAACCACAAGTGACCCCATTATATGAAGTGCCTCTTTTGTTGTACTCACTGGGGGGTCTGGAGGTTTCTGACCCCACAAGTGACCCCATTATATGAACTGCCCCCCTTATTGTACTCACTACCTGGGGGGTCAGGAGTGTTTTGACCCCACAATTGACCCCATTATATGAACTGCCCCTCCTTATTGTACTCACTGGGGGGTCCGGAGGATTCTGACCCCACAAGTGACCCCATTATATGAACTGCCCCCATTATTGTACTCACTGGGGGGTCCGGAGGATTCTGACCCCACAAGTGACCCCATTTTATGAACTGCCCTCCTAATGTACTCAGTGGGGGGTCAGAATGATGGAAAAATCACAAGTGACCACATTATATGAACTGCCCTTTTTGTTGTACTCACTGCGGGGGTCAGGAGTCTTTTGACCCCACACTGACCCCATTATATGAACTGCCCCACTTATTGTACTCACTGAGGGGTCAGGAGTGTTTTGACCCCACAAGTGACCCCATTATATGAACTGCCCCCCTTGTTGTACTCACTGAGGGGTCATGGGTGTTTTGACGCCACAAGTGACCCCATTATTTGAACTGCCCCCTTATTGTACTCACTGAGGGGTCAGAAGGATGGGGAAACCACAAGTGACCCCATTATATGAACTGCTCCCCTTATTGTACTCACTGCGGGGGTCAGAAGCATAGAGACCCCCACAGTGACCCCATTATATGAACTGTCGCCCTTATGGTACTCACTGAGGGGTCAGGAGTGTTTTTACCCCACAAGTGACCCCATTATATGAACTGCCCCCCTTATTGTACTCACTGAGGGGTCAGAAGGATGGGGAAACCACAAGTGACCCCATTATATGAATTGCCCCCCTTATTGTACTCACTGAGGGGTCAGAAGGATGGGTAAACCACAATTGACGCCATTATATGAACTGACCCCCTTATTGTACTCACTGGGGGATCCTGAGGATTCTGATCCCACAAGTGACCCCATTATATGAACTGCCCCCCTTTTGGTACTCACTGAGGGGTCAGAAGGGTGCAGACTCCACAGTGACCCCATTATATGAACTGCCCCCTTATTGTACTCACTGAGGGGTCCAAAGGATTCTGACCCCACAAGTGACCCCATTATATGAACTGCCCCCCTTATTGTACTCACTTTGGGATGCGGAGGATTCTGACCCACAAGTGACCCCATTATATTAACCTCCCCCCTTGTTGTACTCACTGGGGGGTCCGGAGGATTCTGATCCCACAACTCACCCCATTATATGAACTGCCCCGCTTGTTGTACTCACTGAGGGGTCCGGAGTTTTTTGACCCCACAAGTTACCCTATTATATGAACTGCCCCCCTTATTGTACTCACTGAGAGGTCAGTAGGATGCAGGCCCCACAAGTGACCCCATTATATGAACTGCCCCCCTTATTGTACTTGCTGAGGGGATCAGAAGGATAGAGACCGAACAAGTGACCCCATTATATGAACTGCCCCCCTTATAGTATTCACTGAGGGGTCAGAAGAATGGACACCCCACAAGTGACCCCATTATATGAACTGTCCCCCTTATTGTACTACCTTGGGTGTCAGGAGTGTTTTGACCCCACAAGTGACCCCATTATATGAACTGCCTTCACTTATTGTACTCACTGGGGGTCCGGAGGATTCTGACCCCACAAGTGACCCCATTATATGAACTGCCCCCCTTATTGTACTCACTGTGGGGTCAGAAGGATGGGGAAACCACAAGTGACCCCATTATATGAACTGCCCCTTTTGTTGTACTCACTGCGGGGGTCAGAAGTCTTTTGACCCCACAAGTGACGCCATTATATGAACTCCCACCCATATTGTACTCACTGGGGGGTCCGGAGGTTTCTGACCCCACAAGTGACCCCATTATTTTAACTGCCCCCCTTATTGTACTTACTGCGGTGGTCAGGGGTGTTTTGACTTAACAAGTGACCCCATTATATGAAATGCCCCCCTTATTTTACTCACTGCGGGGGTCAGGGGTGTTTTGACCCCACAAGTGACCCCATTATATGAACTGCCCCCCTTATTGTACTCACTGAGGGGGTCAGAAGGATAGAGATCCCACAAGTGACCCCATTATATGAACTGCCCCCGTTATTGTACTTACTGCTGGGGTCAGAAGGATGGAGACCCCACAGTTACCCCATTATATGAACTGCCCGTTTTGTTGTACTCACTGAGGGGTCAGGATTGTTTTGAGCCTACAATGACCCCATTATATAAACTACCCCCGTTGTACTCACTGAGGGGTCAGAAGGATGGAGACCCCACAATGACCCCATTATATGAACTGCCTGCCTTATTGTACTCACTGAGGGGTCAGGAGTGTTTTGAGCCTACAATGACCCCATTATATGAAGTGCCCCCCTTGTTTTACTCCCTGAGGGGTCAGGGGAGTTTGGACCCCACAAGTGACCCCATTATATGAACTGCCCCCCTTATTGTACTCACTGGGGGGTGCGGAGGATTCTGACCCACAAGTGACCCCATTATATTAACTGCCCCCCTTATTGTACTCACTGGGGGGTCCGGAGGATTCTGATCCCACAAGTGACCCCATTATATGAACTGCCTCGCTTGTTGTACTCACTGAGGGGTCCGGAGTTTTTTGACTGCACAAGTGACCCCATTATATGAAATGCCCCCCTTATTGTACTCACTGAGAGGTCAGTAGGATGCAGGCCCCACAAGTGACTCCATTATATGAACTGCCCCCCTTATTGTACTCACTGAGGGATCAGAAGGATAGAGACCCCACAATGACCCCATTATATGAACTGCCCCCTTATTGTACTCCCTGAGGGGTCAGAAGGATGGGGAAACCACAAGTGACCCCATTATACGAATTGCCCCCCTTTTGTACTCACTGAGGGGTCCGGAGGATTCTGACCCCACAAGTGACCCCATTATATGAACTGCCCCCCTTATTGTACTCACTGGGGGGTGCGGAGGATTCTGACCCACAAGTGACTCCATTATATGAACTGCCCCCCTTGTACTCACCGAGGGGTCAGAAGGATGGAGAACCCGCAAGTGACCCCATTACATTAACTGGCCCCCTTTTTTTACTCACTGAGGGGTCAGAAGGATGGAGACCCCACAATGACCCCATTATATGAACTGCCCGCCTTATTGTACTCACTGAGGGGTCAGGAGTGTTTTGAGCCTACAATGACCCCATTATATCAAGTGCCCCCCTTGTTTTACTCCCTGAGGGGTCAGGGGTGTTTTGACCTCACAAGTGAACCCATTATATGAACTGCCCCCCCTTATTGTACTCACTGAGGGGTCAGAAGAATGGAGACCCCACAAGTGACCCCATTATATGAATTGCCCCCCTTATTGTACTTACTGAGGGGTCAGAAGGATGGCGACCCCACAAGTGACCCCATTATATGAACTGCCCCCCTTATTGTACTCACTGAGGGGTCAGAAGAACGGTGACCCCACAATGACCCCATTATGTGAACTGCCCCACTTATTGTACTCACTAAGGTGTCAGGAGTGTTTTGACCCCACAAATGACTACATTATCTGAACTGCCCCCCTTGTTGTACTCACTGATGGGTCAGGGGTGTTTTGACCCCACAAGTGACCCCATTATATGAACTGCCCCCCTTATTGTACTCACTGAGTAGTCAGAAGGATGGGGAAACCACACGTGACCCCACTATGTGAACTGCCCCCCTTAATGTACTCACTGTGGGGGTCAGAAGGATGGGGAAACCACAATTGACGCCATTATATGAACTGACCCCCTTATTGTACTCACTGGGGGGTGCGGAGGATTCTGACCCACAAGTGACCCTATTATATTAACTGCCGCCCTTATTGTACTCACTGAGGGGCCTGGAGTTTTTTGACCCCACAAGTGACCCCATTGTATGAACTGCCCCCCTTATTGTACTCACTGAGAGGTCAGAAGGATGCAGGCCCCACAAGTGACCCCATTATATGAACTGCCCCCCTTATTGTACTCACTGAGGGGGTCATAAGGATAGAGACCGAACAAGTGACCCCATTATATGAACTTCCCCCATTATTGTACTTACTGCGGGGCTCAGAAGGATGAAGACCCCACAAGTGATCCCATTATATGAACTGCCCCCTTATTGTACTTACTGCGGGGGTAAGGAGTGCTTTGACCCCACAAGGGACCCCATTATATGAACTGCCCCGCTTATTGTACTCACTGAGGGGTCCAGAGGATGGAGACCCCACAAGTGACCCCATTATATGAACTGCCCCCCTTATTGTACTCACTGAGAGGTCAGAAGTATGAAGACCCCACAAGTGACGCCATTATATGAACTGCCCCCCTTATTGTATTCACTGAGGGGTCAGAAGAATAGACACCCCACAAGTGACCCCATTATATGAACTGCCCCCCTTATTGTACTCCCTGAGGGGTCAGAAGGATGGGGAAACCACAAGTGACCCCATTATACGAATTGCCCCCTTTATTGTACTCACTGAGGGGTCCGGAGGATTCTGACCCCACAAGTGACCCCATTATATGAACTACCCCCCTTATTGTACTCACTGGGGGGTGCGGAGGATTCTGACCCACAAGTGACCCCATTATATGAACTGCCCCCCTTGTACTCACCGAGGGGTCAGAAGGATGGAGAACCCACAAGTGACCCCATTATATGAACTGGCCCCCTTAATTTACTCACTGCGGGGTCAGAAGGATGGAGACCCCACAATGACCCCATTATATGAACTGCCCGCCTTATTGTACTCACTGAGGGGTCAGGAGTGTTTTGAACCTACAATGACCCCATTATATGAAGTGCCCCCCTTGTTTTACTCCCTGAGGGGTCAGGGGTGTTTTGACCCCACAAGTGAACCCATTATATGAACTGCCCCCCTTATTGTACTCACTGAGGGGTCAGAAGATAGGAGACCCCACAATGTCCCCATTATGTGAACTGCCCCACTTATTGTACTCACTAAGGGGTCAGGAGTGTTTTGACCCCACAAATGACTACATTATCTGAACTGCCCTCCTTGTTGTTCTCACTGAGGGGTTAGGGGTGTTTTGACAACACAAGTGACCCCATTATATGAACTGCCCCCCTTATTGTACTCACTGAGGGGTCAAAAGGATGGGGAAACCAGAAGTGACCCCATTATATGAACTGCCCCCCTTACTGTACTCACTGCGGGGGTCAGAAGGATAGAGACCCCCACAGTGACCCCATTATATGAACTGCCCCCCTTATTGTACTCACTGAGGGGTCCGGAGGATTCTGACCCCACAAGTGACCCCATTATATGAGCTGCCCCTATTATTGTACTCACTGGGGGGTGCGGAGAATTCTGACCCACAAGTGACCCCATTATATTAACTGTCCCCCTTATTGTACTCACTGGGGGGTGCGTGGGTCAGGAGTGTTTTGATCCCACAAGTGACGCCATTATATGAACTGACCCCCTTATTGTACTCACTGGAAGATCCTGAGGATTCTGACCCCACAAGTGACCCCATTATATGAACTGGCCCCCTTATTGTACTCACTGAGGGGTCAGAAGGATGGAGACCCCACAATGACCCCATTATATGAACTGCCCCCTTATTATACTGACTGAGGGGTCAGAAGGATGGGGAAACCACAAGTGACCCCATTATATGAACTGCCCCCCTTATTGTACTCACTGGGGGGTGCGGAGGATTCTGACCCCACAAGTGACAGCATTATATGAACTGCCCCCCTTATTGTACTCACTGGGGGGTCCGGAGGATTCTGACCCACAAGTGACCCCATTATATGAACTGCCCCCCTTATTGTACTCACTGGGGGGTCCGGCGTTTTTTGACCCCACAAGTGACCCCATTGTATGAACTGCCCCCCTTATTGTACTCACTGAGAGGTTAGAAGGATGTAGGCCCCACAAGTGACCCCATTATATGAACTGCCCCCCTTATTGTACTCACTGAGGGGGTCAGAAGGATAGAGACCGAACAATTGACCCCATTATATGAACTTCCCCCGTTATTGTACTTACTGCGGGGGTCAGAAGGATGAAGACCCCACAAGTGATCCCATTATATCAACTGCCCCCTTATTGTACTTACTGCGGGGGTCAGGAGTGTTTTGACCCCACAAGGTACCCCATTACATGAACTGCCCTGCTTATTGTACTCACTGAGAGGTCAGAAGGATGCAGGCCCCACAAGTGACCCCATTATATGAACTGCCCCCCTTATTGTACTCACTGAGGGGGTCAGAAGGATAGAGACCGAACAATTGACCCCATTATATGAACTTCCCCCGTTATTGTACTTACTGCGGGGGTCAGAAGGATGAAGACCCCACAAATGATCCCATTATATCAACTGCCCCCTTATTGTACTTACTGCGGGGGTCAGGAGTGTTTTGACCCCACAAGGTACCCCATTACATGAACTGCCCCCCTTATTGTACTCACTGAGGGGTCCAGAGGATGGAGACCCCACAAGTGACCCCATTATATGAACTGCCCGCCTTATTGTACTCACTGAGATGTCAGAAGAATGGAGACCTCACAAGTGACCCCATTATATGAACTGCCCCCCTTATTGTATTCACTGAGGGGTTAGAAGAATGGACACCCAACAAGTGACCCCATTATATGAACTGCCCCCCTTATTGTACTACCTGGGGGGTCAGGAGTGTTTTGACCCCACAAGTGACCCCATTTTATGAACTGCCCCCCTTTTTGTACTCACTAGGGGGTCTGGAGTGTTTTGACCCCACAAGTCACCCCATTATATGAACTGCCTTCCCTTATTGTACTCACTGGGGGTCCGGAGGATTCTGACCCCACAAGTGACCCCATTATATGAACTTCCCCCCTTATTGTACTCACGGGGGCGTCTGGAGGCTTCTGACCCCAAACGTGACCCCATTTTATGAAATGCCCCCCTAATGTACTCACTGGGGGGTCAGAAGGATGGGGAAACCACAAGTGACCCCATTATATGAACTGCCCCTTTTGTTGTACTCACTGCGGGGGTCAGGAGTCTTTTGACCCCACAAGTGACCCCATTATATGAACTGCCGCCCTTATCGTACTCACTGGGGGGTCCGGAGGTTTCTGACCCCACAAGTGACCCCATTATTTTAACTGCCCCCCTTATTGTACTTACTGCGGTGGTCAGGGGTGTTTTGACCCAACAAATGACCCCATTATATGAAATGCCCCCCTTATTGTACTCACTGCGGGGGTCAGGGGTGTTTTGACCCCACAAGTGACCCCATTATATGAACTGCCCCCCTTATTGCACTCACTGGGGGGTCCAGAGGTTTCTGACCCCACAAGTGACCCCATTATATGAACTGCCCCCCTTATTGTACTCACTGGGGGTCCAGAGTGTTTTGACTCCACAAGTGACCCCATTATATGAACTGCACCCCTTATTGTACACACTGGGGGGTCCGGAGGATGGAGACCCCACAAGTGACCCCATCATATGAACTGCCCCCCTTATTGTACTTACTGAGAGGTCAGAAGTATGGAGACACCACAAGTGACCCCATTACATGTACTGCCCCGCTTATTGTACTACCTAGGGGGTCAGGAGTGTTTTGATCCCAAGAGTGACCCCACTATATGAACTGCCCCCCTTATTGTACTCACTGGGGCGTCCGAAGTGTTTTGACCCCACAAGTGACCCCATTACATGAACTGCCCCCATTATTGTACGGACTGGGGCGTCCGGAGGATTCTGACCCCACAAGTGAGCCGATTTTATTAACTGCCCCCTAATGTACTCACTGGGGGGTCAGAAGGATGAGGAAACCACAAGTGACCCCATTATATGAACTGCCCTTTTTGTTGTACTCACTGCGGGGGTCAGGAGTCTTTTGACCCCACAAGTGACCCCATTATATGAACTGCCGCCCTTACTGTACTCACTGGGGGTCCGTAGGTTTCTGACCCCACAAGTGACCCCATTATATGAACTGCCCCCCTTATTGTACTTACTGCAGGGGTCATGGGTGTTTTGACCCCACAAGTGACCCCATTATTTGAACTGCCCCCCTTATTTTACTCACTGAGGGGGTCAGAAGGATAGAGACCCCACAAGTGACCCCATTATGCGAACTGCCCCCGGTATTGTACTTACTGCTGGGGTCAGAAGGATGGAGACCCCACAGTGACCCCATTATATGAACTGCCCCCTTATTGTACTCACTGAGGGTTCAGGAGTGTTTTGAGCCTACAATGACCCCATTATATAAACTGCCCCCCTTGTACTCACTGAGGGGTCAGAAGGATTGAGACCCCACAATGAACCCATTATATAAACTGCCTACCTTATTGTACTCACTGAGGGGTCAGGAGCGTTTTGAGCCTACAATGACCCCATTATGTGAAGTGCCCCCCTTGTTTTACTCCCTGAGGGTTCAGGGATGTTTTGACCCCACAAGTGAACCCATTATATGAACTGCCCCCTTATTGTACTCACTGAGGGGTCAGAAGAATGGAGACCCCACAAGTGACCCCATTATATGAATTCCCCCCCTTATTGTACTTACTAAGGGGTCAGAAGAACGGATACCCCACAATGACCCCATTATGTGAACTGCCCCACTTATTGTACTCACTAAGGGTTCAGGAGTGTTTTGACCCCACAAATGACTACATTATCTGAACTGCCCCCTAGTTGTACTCACTGAGGGGTCAGGGGTGTTTTGACCCCACAAGTGACCCCATCATATGAACTGCCCCCCTTATTGTACTCACTGAGGGGTCAGAAGGATGGGGAAACCACAAGTGACCCCATTATATGAACTGCCCCCCTTATTGTACTCACTGCGGGGGTCAGAAGGATAGACACCCCCACAGTGACCCCATTATATGAACTGCCCCCTTATTGTACTCCCTGAGGGGTCAGAAGGATTGGGAAACCACAAGTGACCCCAATATACGAATTGCCCCCCTTATTGTACTCACTGAGGGGTCCGGAGGATTCTGACCCCACAAGTGACCCCATTATATGAACTGCCCCCCTTATTGTACTCACTGGGGGGTGCGGAGGATTCTGACCCACAAGTGACCCCATTATATGAACTGCCCCCCTTGTACTCACCGAGGGGTCAGAAGGATGGAGAACCCACAAGTGACCCCATTATATGAACTGGCCCCCTTTTTGTACTCACTGAGGGGTCAGAAGGATAGAGACCCCACAATGACCCCATTATATGAACTGCCCCCTTATTGTACTCCCTGAGGGGTCAGAAGGATGGGGAAACCACAAGTGACCCCAATATACGAATTGCCCCCCTTATTGTACTCACTGAGGGGTCCGGAGGATTCTGACCCCACAAGTGACCCCATTATATGAACTGCCCCCCTTATTGTACTCACTGGGGGGTGCGGATAATTCTGATTCACAAGTGACCCCATTATATGAACTGCCCCCCTTGTACTCACCGAGGGGTCAGAAGGATGGATAACCCACAAGTGACCCCATTATTTGAACTGGCCCCCTTATTGTACTCACTGAGGGGTCAGAAGGATGGGGAAACCACAAGTGACCCCATTATATAAACTGCCCCCCTAATGTACTCACTGCGTGGGTCAGGAGTGTTTTGACCCCACAAGTGACGCCATTATATGAACTGACCCCCTTATTGTACTCACTGGGGGATCCTGAGGATTCTGACCCCACAAGTGACCCCATTATATGAACTGCCCCCCTTATTGTACTCACTGAGGGGTCAGAAGGATGGAGACCCCACAATGACCCCATTATATGAACTGCCCCCTTATTGTACTCACTGAGGGGTCAGAAGGATGGGGAAGCCACAAGTGACCCCATTATACGAATTGCCCCCCTTATTGTACTCACTGAGGGGTCCGGAGGATTCTGACCCCACAAGTGACCCCATTATATGAACTGCCCCCCTTATTGTACTCACTGAGGGGTCAGAAAGATGGAGACCCCACAATGACCCCATTATATGAACTACCCCCTTATTGTACTCACTGAGGGGTCAGAAGGATGGGGAAACCACAAGTGACCCCATTATACGAATTGCCCCCCTTATTGTATTCACTGAGGGGTCCGGAGGATTCTGACCCCACAAGTGACCACATTATATGAACTGCCCCCCTTATTGTACTCACTGGGGGGTGCGGAGGATTCTGACCCACAAGTGACCACATTATATTAACTGCCCCCCTTATTGTACTCACTGAGGGGCCTGGAGTTTTTTGACCCCACAAGTGACCCCATTGTATGAACTGCCCCCCTTATTGTACTCACTGAGAGGTCAGAAGGATGCAGGCCCCACAAGTGACCCCATTATATGAACTGCCCCCCTTGTACTCACCGAGGGGTCAGAAGGATGGAGAACCCACAAGTGACCCCATTATATGAACTGGCCCCCTTTTTGTACTCACTGAGGGGTCAGAAGAATAGAGACCCCACAATGACCCCATTATATGAACTGCCCCCTTATTGTACTCCCTGAGGGGTCAGAAGGATGGGGAAACCACAAGTGACCCCAATATACGAATTGCCCCCCTTATTGTACTCACTGAGGGGTCCGGAGGATTCTGACCCCACAAGTGACCCCATTATATGAACTGCCCCCCTTATTGTACTCACTGGGGGGTGCGGATAATTCTGATTCACAAGTGACCCCATTATATGAACTGCCCCCCTTGTACTCACCGAGGGGTCAGAAGGATGGATAACCCACAAGTGACCCCATTATTTGAACTGGCCCCCTTATTGTACTCACTGAGGGGTCAGAAGGATGGGGAAACCACAAGTGACCCCATTATATAAACTGCCCCCCTAATGTACTCACTGCGTGGGTCAGGAGTGTTTTGACCCCACAAGTGACGCCATTATATGAACTGACCCCCTTATTGTACTCACTGGGGGATCCTGAGGATTCTGACCCCACAAGTGACCCCATTATATGAACTGCCCCCCTTATTGTACTCACTGAGGGGTCAGAAGGATGGAGACCCCACAATGACCCCATTATATGAACTGCCCCCTTATTGTACTCACTGAGGGGTCAGAAGGATGGGGAAGCCACAAGTGACCCCATTATACGAATTGCCCCCCTTATTGTACTCACTGAGGGGTCCGGAGGATTCTGACCCCACAAGTGACCCCATTATATGAACTGCCCCCCTTATTGTACTCACTGAGGGGTCAGAAAGATGGAGAACCCACAATGACCCCATTATATGAACTACCCCCTTATTGTACTCACTGAGGGGTCAGAAGGATGGGGAAACCACAAGTGACCCCATTATACGAATTGCCCCCCTTATTGTATTCACTGAGGGGTCCGGAGGATTCTGACCCCACAAGTGACCACATTATATGAACTGCCCCCCTTATTGTACTCACTGGGGGGTGCGGAGGATTCTGACCCACAAGTGACCACATTATATTAACTGCCCCCCTTATTGTACTCACTGAGGGGCCTGGAGTTTTTTGACCCCACAAGTGACCCCATTGTATGAACTGCCCCCCTTATTGTACTCACTGAGAGGTCAGAAGGATGCAGGCCCCACAAGTGACCCCATTATATGAACTGCCCCCCTTATTGTACTCACTGAGGGGGTCATAAGGATAGAGACCGAACAAGTGACCCCATTATATGAACTTCCCCCATTATTGTACTTACTGCGGGGCTCAGAAGGATGAAGACCCCACAAGTGATCCCATTATATGAACTGCCCCCTTATTGTACTTACTGCGGGGGTAAGGAGTGCTTTGACCCCACAAGGGACCCCATTATATGAACTGCCCCGCTTATTGTACTCACTGAGGGGTCCAGAGGATGGAGACCCCACAAGTGACCCCATTATATGAACTGCCCCCCTTATTGTACTCACTGAGAGGTCAGAAGTATGAAGACCCCACAAGTGACGCCATTATATGAACTGCCCCCCTTATTCTATTCACTGAGGGGTCAGAAGAATAGACACCCCACAAGTGACCCCATTATATGAACTGCCCCCCTTATTGTACTCCCTGAGGGGTCAGAAGGATGGGGAAACCACAAGTGACCCCATTATACGAATTGCCCCCTTTATTGTACTCACTGAGGGGTCCGGAGGATTCTGAGCCCACAAGTGACCCCATTATATGAACTACCCCCCTTATTGTACTCACTGGGGGGTGCGGAGGATTCTGACCCACAAGTGACCCCATTATATGAACTGCCCCCCTTGTACTCACCGAGGGGTCAGAAGGATGGAGAACCCACAAGTGACCCCATTATATGAACTGGCCCCCTTAATTTACTCACTGCGGGGTCAGAAGGATGGAGACCCCACAATGACCCCATTATATGAACTGCCCGCCTTATTGTACTCACTGAGGGGTCAGGAGTGTTTTGAACCTACAATGACCCCATTATATGAAGTGCCCCCCTTGTTTTACTCCCTGAGGGGTCAGGGGTGTTTTGACCCCACAAGTGAACCCATTATATGAACTGCCCCCCTTATTGTACTCACTGAGGGGTCAGAAGATAGGAGACCCCACAATGTCCCCATTATGTGAACTGCCCCACTTATTGTACTCACTAAGGGGTCAGGAGTGTTTTGACCCCACAAATGACTACATTATCTGAACTGCCCTCCTTGTTGTTCTCACTGAGGGGTTAGGGGTGTTTTGACAACACAAGTGACCCCATTATATGAACTGCCCCCCTTATTGTACTCACTGAGGGGTCAAAAGGATGGGGAAACCAGAACTGACCCCATTATATGAACTGCCCCCCTTACTGTACTCACTGCGGGGGTCAGAAGGATAGAGACCCCCACAGTGACCCCATTATATGAACTGCCCCCCTTATTGTACTCACTGAGGGGTCCGGAGGATTCTGACCCCACAAGTGACCCCATTATATGAGCTGCCCCTATTATTGTACTCACTGGGGGGTGCGGAGAATTCTGACCCACAAGTGACCCCATTATATTAACTGTCCCCCTTATTGTACTCACTGGGGGGTCTGGAGGATTCTGATCCCACAAGTGACCCCGTTATATGAACTGCCCCACTTGTTGTACTCACTGAAAGGTCCGGAGTTTTTTGACCCCACAAGTGACCCCATTGTATGAACTGCCCCCCTTATTGTACTCACTGAGAGGTCAGAAGGATGCAGGCCCCACAAGTGACCCCATTATGTGAACTGCCCCCCTTATTGTACTCACTGAGGGGGTCAGAAGGATAGAGACCGAACAAGTGACCCCATTATATGAACTTCCCCCGTTATTGTACTTACTGCGGGGGTCAGAAGGATGAAGACCCCACAAGTGAAACCATTATATGAACTGCCTCCTTATTGTACTTACTGCGGGGGTCAGGAGTGTTTTGACCCCACAAGGGACCCCATTATATGAACTGCCCCGCTTATTGTACTCACTGAGAGGTCCAGAGGATGGAGACCCCACAAGTGACCCCATTATATGAACTGCCACCCTTATTGTACTCACTGAGAGATCAGAAGTATGGAGACCCCACAAGTGACCCCATTATATGAACTGCCCCCCTTATTGTATTCACTGAGGGGACAGAAGAATGGACACCCCACAAGTGACCCCATTATATCAACTGCCCCCCTTATTGTACTACCTGGGGGGTCAGGAGTGTTTTGACCCCACAAGTGACCCCATCATATGAGCTGCCCCCCTTATTGTACTCACTAAGGGGTCCGGAGTGTTTTGACCCCACAAGTCACCCCATTATATGAACTGCCTTCCCTTATTGTACTCACTGGGGGGTCCGGAGGATTCTGACCCCACAAGTGACCCCATAATATGAACTGCCCCCCTTATTGTACTCACTGGGGGGGTCTGGAGGATTCTGACCCCACAATTGACCACATTTTATGAACTGCCCCCCTTATGTACTCACTGCGGGGGTCAGAAGGATGGGGAAACCACAAGTGACCCCATTATATGAACTGCCCCTTTTGTTGTACTCACTGTGGGGGTCAGGAGTCTTTTCACCCAACAAGTGACCCCATTATATGAACTGCCGCCCTTATTGTACTCACTGGGGGGTCCGGAGGTTTCTGACCCCACAAGTGACCCCATTATTTTAACTGCCCCCCTTATTGTACTTACTGCGGTGGTCAGGGGTGTTTTGACCCAACAAGTGACCCCATTATATGAAGTGCCCCGCTTATTGTACTCACTGCGGAGGTCAGGGGTGTTTTGACCCCACAAGTGACCCCATTATATAAACTGCCCCCATTATTGTACTCACTTGGGGATCCAGAGGTTTCTGACCCCACAAGTGACCCCATTATATGAACTGCCCCCTTATTATACTCACTGGGGGGTCCAGAGTGGTTTGACCCCACAAGTGACCCCATTATATGAACTGCCCCCCTTATTGTACTCACTGGGGGGTCCGGAGGATGGAGACCCCACAAGTGACCCCATTATATGAACTGCCCCCCTTATTGTACTCACTGAGAGGTCAGAAGTATGGAGACCCCACAAGTGACCCCATTATATGTACTGCCCCCCTTATTGTACTCACTGAGGGGTCAAAAGAATGGAGACCTCACAAGTGACCCCATTATATGAACTGCCCCCCTTATTGTACTACCTGGGGGGTCAGGAGTGTTTTGACCCCACAAGTGACCCCACTATATGAACTGCCCCCCTTATTGTACTCACTGAGGGGTCAGAAGGATGGGGAAACCACAAGTGACCCCATTATATGAACTGCCCACCCTTAGTGTACTCACTGCGGGGGTCAGAAGGATAGAGACCCCCACAGTGACCCCATTATTTGAACTACCCCCTTATTGTACTCACTGAGGGGTCAGGAGTGTTTTGACCCCACAAGTGACCCCATTATATGAACTGCCCCCATTGTACTCACTGAGGGGTCAGAAGGATAGAGACCCCAGAATGACCCCATTATTTGAACTGCCCCCTTATTGTACTCACTGAGGGGTCAGAAGGATGGGGAAACCACAAGTGACCCTATTATATGAACTGCCCCCCTAATTGTACTCACTGGGGGGTCCGGAGGATGTAGAGCCCACAAGTGACCTCATTATATGAACTGCCCCCCTTATTGTACTCACTGCGGGGATCAGAAGGATAGAGACCCCCACAGTGACCCCATTATATGAACTGCCCCCCTTATTGTACTCACTGAGGGGTCAGGAGTGTTCTGACCCCACAAGTGACCCCATTATATGAACTGCCCCACTTATTGTACTCACTGAGGGGTCAGAAGGATAGAGACCCCACAATGACCCCATTATATGAACTGCCCCCTTATTGTACTCCCTGAGGGGTCAGAAGGATGGGGAAACCACAAGTGACCCCATTATATGAACTGCCCCCCTTATTGTACTCACTGGGGGGTCCGGAGGATGGAGACCCCACAAATCACCCCATTATATGAACTGCCCCCCTTATTGTACTCACTGAGAGGTCAGAAGTATGGAGAGCCCACAAGTGACCCCATTATATGTTTTGCCCCCCTTATTGTACTCACTGAGGTGTCAGAAGAATGGAGACCCCACAAGTGACCCCATTATATGAACTGCCCCCTTATTGTACTTACTGCAGGGGTCATGGGTGTTTTGACCCCACAAGTGACCCCATTATATGAACTGCCCCCCTTATTGTACTCACTGAGGGGGTCAGAAGCATAGAGACCCCACAAGTGACCTCATTATATGAACTGCCCCCGTTATTGTACTTACTGCTGGGGGCAGAAGGATGGAGACCCCACAGTGACCCCATTATATGAACTGCCCGTTTTGTTGTACTCACTGAGGGGTCAGGAGTGTTTTGAGCCTACAATGACCCGATTATATAAACTGCCCCCCTTGTACTCACTGAGGGGACAGAAGGATGGAGACCCCACAATGACCCCATTATATGAACTGCCCGCCTTATTGTACTCACTGAGGGGTCAGGAGTGTTTTGACCCCACAAGTGACCCCATTATATGAACTGCCCCCCTTATTGTACTCAGTGAGGGCTCAGAAGGATGGGGAAACCACAAGTGACCCCATTATATGAACTGCCCCCCTTATTGTACTCACTGCGGTGGTCAGAAGGATAGAGACCCCCACAGTGACCCCATTATATGAACTGCCCCCCTTATTGTACTCACTGAGGGGCCAGGAGTGTTTTGACCCCACAAGTGACCCCATTATATGAACTGCCCCCCTTATTGTACTCACTGAGGGGTCAGAAGGATAGAGACCCCACAATGACCCCATTATATGAACTGCCCCCTTATTGTACTCCCTGATGGGTCAGAAGGATGGGGAAACCACAAGTGACCCTATTATACGAATTGCCCCCCTTATTGTTCTCACTGAGGGGTCCGGAGGATTCTGACCCCACAAGTGACCCCATTATATGAACTGTCCCCCTATTATACTCACTGGGGGGTGCGGAGGATTTTGACCCACAACTGACCCCATTATATGAACTGTCCCCATTGTACTCACCGAGGGGTCAGAAGGATGTAGAACCCACAAGTGACCCCATTATATGAACTGCCCGCCTTATAGTACTCACTGAAGGTTCAGGAGTGTTTTGAGCCTACAATGACCCCATTATATGAAGTGCCCCCCTTGTTTTACTCCCTGAGGGGTCAGGGGTGTTTTGACCCCACAAGTGAACCCATTATATGAACTGCCCCCTTATTGTACTCACTAAAGGGGTCAGAAGAATGGAGACCCCACAAGTGACCCCATTATATGAATTGCCCCCCTTATTGTACTTATTGAGGGGTCAGAAGGATGGAGACCCCACAAGTGACCCCATTATATGAACTTCCCCCCTTATTGTACTCACTGAGGGGTCAGAAGAACGGAGACCCCACAACGACCCCATTGTGTGAACTGCCCCACTTATTGTACTCACTAAGGGGTCAGGAGTGTTTTTACCCCACAAATGACTACATTATCTGAACTGCCCCCCTTGTTGTACTCACTGAGGGGTCAGGGGTGTTTTGACCCCATAAGTGACCCCATTATACGAAATGCCCCCCTTATTGTACTCACTGAGGGGTCAGAAGGATGGGCAAACCACAAGTGAACCCATTATATGAACTGCCCCCCTTATTGTACTCACTGCGGGGGTCAGAAGGATAGAGACCCCCACAGTGACCCCATTATATGAACTGCCCCCCTTATTTTACTCACTGAGGGGTCAGGAGTGTTTTGACCCCACAAGTGACCCCATTATATGAACTGCACCCCTTGTACTCAGCAAGGGGTCAGAAGGACGGAGAACCCACCATGACCCAATTATATGAACTGCCCCCTTATTGTGGTCACTGAGGGGTCAGGAGTGTTTTGAGCCTACAATGACCCCATTATATGAACTGCCCCCTTCTTTTACTCACTGAGGTGTCAGGGGTGTTTTGACCCCACAAGTGAACCCATTATATGAACTGACCCCCTTATTGTACTCACTGCGTGGGTCAGGAGTGTTTTGACCCCACAAGTGACGCCATTATATGAACTGACCCCCATATTGTACTCACTGGAAGATCCTGAGGATTCTGACCCCACAAGTGACCCCATTATATGAACTGGCCCCCTTATTGTACTCACTGAGGGGTCAGAAGGATGGAGACCCCACAATGACCCCATTATATGAACTGCCCCCTTATTATACTGACTGAGGGGTCAGAAGGATGGGGAAACCACAAGTGACCCCATTATATGAACTGCCCCCCTTATTGTACTCACTGGGGGGTGCGGAGGATTCTGACCCCACAAGTGACAGCATTATATGAACTGCCCCCCTTATTGTACTCACTGGGGGGTCCGGAGGATTCTGACCCACAAGTGACCCCATTATATGAACTGCCCCCCTTATTGTACTCACTGGGGGGTCCGGTGTTTTTTGACCCCACAAGTGACCCCATTGTATGAACTGCCCCCCTTATTGTACTCACTGAGAGGTTAGAAGGATGCAGGCCCCACAAGTGACCCCATTATATGAACTGCCCCCCTTATTGTACTCACTGAGGGGGTCAGAAGGATAGAGACCGAACAATTGACCCCATTATATGAACTTCCCCCGTTATTGTACTTACTGCGGGGGTCAGAAGGATGAAGACCCCACAAGTGATCCCATTATATCAACTGCCCCCTTATTGTACTTACTGCGGGGGTCAGGAGTGTTTTGACCCCACAAAGTACCCCATTACATGAACTGCCCTGCTTATTGTACTCACTGAGAGGTCAGAAGGATGCAGGCCCCACAAGTGACCCCATTATATGAACTGCCCCCCTTATTGTACTCACTGAGGGGGTCAGAAGGATAGAGACCGAACAATTGACCCCATTATATGAACTTCCCCCGTTATTGTACTTACTGCGGGGGTCAGAAGGATGAAGACCCCACAAATGATCCCATTATATCAACTGCCCCCTTATTGTACTTACTGCGGGGGTCAGGAGTGTTTTGACCCCACAAGGTACCCCATTACATGAACTGCCCTGCTTATTGTACTCACTGAGGGGTCCAGAGGATGGAGACCCCACAAGTGACCCCATTATATGAACTGCCCCCCTTATTGTACTCACTGAGAGGTCAGAAGAATGGAGACCTCACAAGTGACCCCATTATATGAACTGCCCCCCTTATTGTATTCACTGAGGGGTCAGAAGAATGGACACCCAACAAGTGACCCCATTATATGAACTGCCCCCCTTATTGTACTACCTGGGGGGTCAGGAGTGTTTTGACCCCACAAGTGACCCCATTTTATGAACTGCCCCCCTTTTTGTACTCACTAGGGGGTCTGGAGTGTTTTGACCCCACAAGTCACCCCATTATATGAACTGCCTTCCCTTATTGTACTCACTGGGGGTCCGGAGGATTCTGACCCCACAAGTGACCCCATTATATGAACTGCCCCCCTTATTGTACTCACGGGGGCGTCTGGAGGATTCTGACCCCAAACGTGACCCCATTTTATGAAATGCCCCCCTAATGTACTCACTGGGGGGTCAGAAGGATGGGGAAACCACAAGTGACCCCATTATATGAACTGCCCCTTTTGTTGTACTCACTGCGGGGGTCAGGAGTCTTTTGACCCCACAAGTGACCCCATTATATGAACTGCCGCCCTTATCGTACTCACTGGGGGGTCCGGAGGTTTCTGACCCCACAAGTGACCCCATTATTTTAACTGCCCCCCTTATTGTACTTACTGCGGTGGTCAGGGGTGTTTTGACCCAACAAATGACCCCATTATATGAAATGCCCCCCTTATTGTACTCACTGCGGGGGTCAGGGGTGTTTTGACCCCACAAGTGACCCCATTATATGAACTGCCCCCCTTATTGCACTCACTGGGGGGTCCAGAGGTTTCTGACCCCACAAGTGACCCCATTATATGAACTGCCCCCCTTATTGTACTCACTGGGGGTCCAGAGTGTTTTGACTCCACAAGTGACCCCATTATATGAACTGCACCCCTTATTGTACACACTGAGAGGTCAGAAGAATGGAGACCTCACAAGTGACCCCATTATATGAACTGCCCCCCTTATTGTATTCACTGAGGGGTCAGAAGAATGGACACCCAACAAGTGACCCCATTATATGAACTGCCCCCCTTATTGTACTACCTGGGGGGTCAGGAGTGTTTTGACCCCACAAGTGACCCCATTTTATGAACTGCCCCCCTTTTTGTACTCACTAGGGGGTCTGGAGTGTTTTGACCCCACAAGTCACCCCATTATATGAACTGCCTTCCCTTATTGTACTCACTGGGGGTCCGGAGGATTCTGACCCCACAAGTGACCCCATTATATGAACTGCCCCCCTTATTGTACTCACGGGGGCGTCTGGAGGATTCTGACCCCAAACGTGACCCCATTTTATGAAATGCCCCCCTAATGTACTCACTGGGGGGTCAGAAGGATGGGGAAACCACAAGTGACCCCATTATATGAACTGCCCCTTTTGTTGTACTCACTGCGGGGGTCAGGAGTCTTTTGACCCCACAAGTGACCCCATTATATGAACTGCCGCCCTTATCGTACTCACTGGGGGGTCCGGAGGTTTCTGACCCCACAAGTGACCCCATTATTTTAACTGCCCCCCTTATTGTACTTACTGCGGTGGTCAGGGGTGTTTTGACCCAACAAATGACCCCATTATATGAAATGCCCCCCTTATTGTACTCACTGCGGGGGTCAGGGGTGTTTTGACCCCACAAGTGACCCCATTATATGAACTGCCCCCCTTATTGCACTCACTGGGGGGTCCAGAGGTTTCTGACCCCACAAGTGACCCCATTATATGAACTGCCCCCCTTATTGTACTCACTGGGGGTCCAGAGTGTTTTGACTCCACAAGTGACCCCATTATATGAACTGCACCCCTTATTGTACACACTGAGAGGTCAGAAGAATGGAGACCTCACAAGTGACCCCATTATATGAACTGCCCCCCTTATTGTATTCACTGAGGGGTCAGAAGAATGGACACCCAACAAGTGACCCCATTATATGAACTGCCCCCCTTATTGTACTACCTGGGGGGTCAGGAGTGTTTTGACCCCACAAGTGACCCCATTTTATGAACTGCCCCCCTTTTTGTACTCACTAGGGGGTCTGGAGTGTTTTGACCCCACAAGTCACCCCATTATATGAACTGCCTTCCCTTATTGTACTCACTGGGGGTCCGGAGGATTCTGACCCCACAAGTGACCCCATTATATGAACTGCCCCCCTTATTGTACTCACGGGGGCGTCTGGAGGATTCTGACCCCAAACGTGACCCCATTTTATGAAATGCCCCCCTAATGTACTCACTGGGGGGTCAGAAGGATGGGGAAACCACAAGTGACCCCATTATATGAACTGCCCCTTTTGTTGTACTCACTGCGGGGGTCAGGAGTCTTTTGACCCCACAAGTGACCCCATTATATGAACTGCCGCCCTTATCGTACTCACTGGGGGGTCCGGAGGTTTCTGACCCCACAAGTGACCCCATTATTTTAACTGCCCCCCTTATTGTACTTACTGCGGTGGTCAGGGGTGTTTTGACCCAACAAATGACCCCATTATATGAAATGCCCCCCTTATTGTACTCACTGCGGGGGTCAGGGGTGTTTTGACCCCACAAGTGACCCCATTATATGAACTGCCCCCCTTATTGCACTCACTGGGGGGTCCAGAGGTTTCTGACCCCACAAGTGACCCCATTATATGAACTGCCCCCCTTATTGTACTCACTGGGGGTCCAGAGTGTTTTGACTCCACAAGTGACCCCATTATATGAACTGCACCCCTTATTGTACACACTGAGAGGTCAGAAGAATGGAGACCTCACAAGTGACCCCATTATATGAACTGCCCCCCTTATTGTATTCACTGAGGGGTCAGAAGAATGGACACCCAACAAGTGACCCCATTATATGAACTGCCCCCCTTATTGTACTACCTGGGGGGTCAGGAGTGTTTTGACCCCACAAGTGACCCCATTTTATGAACTGCCCCCCTTTTTGTACTCACTAGGGGGTCTGGAGTGTTTTGACCCCACAAGTCACCCCATTATATGAACTGCCTTCCCTTATTGTACTCACTGGGGGTCCGGAGGATTCTGACCCCACAAGTGACCCCATTATATGAACTGCCCCCGTTATTGTACTCACGGGGGCGTCTGGAGGATTCTGACCCCAAACGTGACCCCATTTTATGAAATGCCCCCCTAATGTACTCACTGGGGGGTCAGAAGGATGGGGAAACCACAAGTGACCCCATTATATGAACTGCCCCTTTTGTTGTACTCACTGCGGGGGTCAGGAGTCTTTTGACCCCACAAGTGACCCCATTATATGAACTGCCGCCCTTATCGTACTCACTGGGGGGTCCGGAGGTTTCTGACCCCACAAGTGACCCCATTATTTTAACTGCCCCCCTTATTGTACTTACTGCGGTGGTCAGGGGTGTTTTGACCCAACAAATGACCCCATTATATGAAATGCCCCCCTTATTGTACTCACTGCGGGGGTCAGGGGTGTTTTGACCCCACAAGTGACCCCATTATATGAACTGCCCCCCTTATTGCACTCACTGGGGGGTCCAGAGGTTTCTGACCCCACAAGTGACCCCATTATATGAACTGCCCCCCTTATTGTACTCACTGGGGGTCCAGAGTGTTTTGACTCCACAAGTGACCCCATTATATGAACTGCACCCCTTATTGTACACACTGGGGGGTCCGGAGGATGGAGACCCCACAAGTGACCCCATCATATGAACTGCCCCCCTTATTGTACTTACTGAGAGGTCAGAAGTATGGAGACACCACAAGTGACCCCATTACATGTACTGCCCCCCTTATTGTACTACCTGGGGGGTCAGGAGTGTTTTGACCCCAAGAGTGACCCCACTATATGAACTGCCCCCCTTATTGTACTCACTGGGGCGTCCGAAGTGTTTTGACCCCACAAGTGACCCCATTACATGAACTGCTCCCATTATTGTACTGACTGGGGCGTCCGGAGGATTCTGACCCCACAAGTGAGCCGATTTTATTAACTGCCCCCTAATGTACTCACTGGGGGGTCAGAAGGATGAGGAAACCACAAGTGACCCCATTATATGAACTGCCCTTTTTGTTGTACTCACTGCGGGGGTCAGGAGTCTTTTGACCCCACAAGTGACCCCATTATATGAACTGCCGCCCTTACTGTACTCACTGGGGGTCCGTAGGTTTCTGACCCCACAAGTGACCCCATTATATGAACTGCCCCCCTTATTGTACTTACTGCAGGGGTCATGGGTGTTTTGACCCCACAAGTGACCCCATTATTTGAACTGCCCCCCTTATTTTACTCACTGAGGGGGTCAGAAGGATAGAGACCCCACAAGTGACCCCATTATGCGAACTGCCCCCGGTATTGTACTTACTGCTGGGGTCAGAAGGATGGAGACCCCACAGTGACCCCATTATATGAACTGCCCCCTTATTGTACTCACTGAGGGTTCAGGAGTGTTTTGAGCCTACAATGACCCCATTATATAAACTGCCCCCCTTGTACTCACTGAGGGGTCAGAAGGATTGAGACCCCACAATGACCCCATTATATGAACTGCCTACCTTATTGTACTCACTGAGGGGTCAGGAGCGTTTTGAGCCTACAATGACCCCATTATGTGAAGTGCCCCCCTTGTTTTACTCCCTGAGGGTTCAGGGATGTTTTGACCCCACAAGTGAACCCATTATATGAACTGCCCCTTTATTGTACTCACTGAGGGGTCAGAAGAATGGAGACCCCACAAGTGACCCCATTATATGAATTCCCCCCCTTATTGTACTTACTGAGGGGTCAGAAGGATGGAGACCCTACAAGTGACCCCATTATATGAATTGCCCCCCTTATTGTACTTACTGAGGGGTCAGAAGAACGGATACCCCACAATGACCCCATTATGTGAACTGCCCCACTTATTGTACTCACTAAGGGTTCAGGAGTGTTTTGACCCCACAAATGACTACATTATCTGAACTGCCCCCCTAGTTGTACTCACTGAGGGGTCAGGGGTGTTTTGACCCCACAGGTGACCCCATCATATGAACTGCCCCCCTTATTGTACTCACTGAGGGGTCAGAAGGATGGGGAAACCACAAGTGACCCCATTATATGAACTGCCCCCCTTATTGTACTCACTGCGGGGGTCAGAAGGATAGACACCCCCACAGTGACCCCATTATATGAACTGCCCCCTTATTGTACTCCCTGAGGGGTCAGAAGGATTGGGAAACCACAAGTGACCCCAATATACGAATTGCCCCCCCTTATTGTACTCACTGAGGGGTCCGGAGGATTCTGACCCCACAAGTGACCCCATTATATGAACTGCCCCCCTTATTGTACTCACTGGGGGGTGCGGAGGATTCTGACCCACAAGTGACCCCATTATATGAACTGCCCCCCTTGTACTCACCGAGGGGTCAGAAGGATGGAGAACCCACAAGTGACCCCATTATATGAACTGGCCCCCTTTTTGTACTCACTGAGGGGTCAGAAGGATAGAGACCCCACAATGACCCCATTATATGAACTGCCCCCTTATTGTACTCCCTGAGGGGTCAGAAGGATGGGGAAACCACAAGTGACCCCAATATACGAATTGCCCCCCTTATTGTACTCACTGAGGGGTCCGGAGGATTCTGACCCCACAAGTGACCCCATTATATGAACTGCCCCCCTTATTGTACTCACTGGGGGGTGCGGATAATTCTGATTCACAAGTGACCCCATTATATGAACTGCCCCCCTTGTACTCACCGATGGGTCAGAAGGATGGATAACCCACAAGTGACCCCATTATTTGAACTGGCCCCCTTATTGTACTCACTGAGGGGTCAGAAGGATGGGGAAACCACAAGTGACCCCATTATATAAACTGCCCCCCTAATGTACTCACTGCGTGGGTCAGGAGTGTTTTGACCCCACAAGTGACGCCATTATATGAACTGACCCCCTTATTGTACTCACTGGGGGATCCTGAGGATTCTGACCCCACAAGTGACCCCATTATATGAACTGCCCCCCTTATTGTACTCACTGAGGGGTCAGAAGGATGGAGACCCCACAATGACCCCATTATATGAACTGCCCCCTTATTGTACTCACTGAGGGGTCAGAAGGATGGGGAAGCCACAAGTGACCCCATTATACGAATTGCCCCCCTTATTGTACTCACTGAGGGGTCCGGAGGATTCTGACCCCACAAGTGACCCCATTATATGAACTGCCCCCCTTATTGTACTCACTGGGGGGTGCGGAGGATTCTGACCCACAAGTGACCACATTATATTAACTGCCCCCCTTATTGTACTCACTGAGAGGTCAGAAGGATGCAGACCCCACAAGAGACCCCATTATATGAACTGCCCCTCTTATTGTACTCACTGAGGGGGTCAGAAGGATAGAGACCGAACAAGTGACCCCATTATATGTACTTCCCCCGTTATTGTACTTACTGCGGGGGTCAGAAGGATGAAGACCCCACAAGTGATCCCATTATATGAACTGCCCCCTTATTGTACTTACTACGGGGGTCAGGAGTGTTTTGACCCCACAAGGGACTCCATTATATGAACTGCCCCGAGTATTGTACTCACTGAGGGGTCCAGAGGATGGAGACCCCACAAGTGACCCCATTATATGAACTGCCCCCCTTATTGTACTCACTGAGAGGTCAGAAGTATGGAGACCCCACAAGTGACCCCATTATATGAACTGCCCCCCTTATTGTATTCACTGAGGGGTCTGAAGAATGGAGACCCCACAAGTGACCCCATTATATGAATTGCCCCCCTTACTGTACTTACTGAGGGGTCAGACAGATGGAGACCCCACAAGTGACCCCATTATATGAACTGCCCCCCTTATTGTACTCACTGAGGGGTCAGAGGAACGGAAACCCCACAATGACCCCATTATGTGAACTGCCCCACTTATTGTACTCACTAAGGGGTCAGGAGTGTTTTGACCCCACAAATGACTATATTATCTGAACTGCCCCCCTTGTTGTACTCACTGAGGAGTCAGGGGTGTTTTGACCCCACAAGTGACCCCATTATATGAACTGCCCCCCTTATTGTACTCACTGAGGGGTCAGAAGGATGGGGAAACCACAAGTGACCCCATTATATGAACTGCCCCCCTTATTGTACTTACTGCGGGGGTCAGAAAGATAGAGACCCCCACAGTGACCCCATTATATGAACTGCCCCCCTTATTGTACTCACTGAGGGGTCAGGAGTGTTTTGACCCCACAAGTGACCCCATTATATGAACTGCCCCCCTTATTGTACTCACTGAGGGGTGAGAAGGATAGAGACCCCACAATGACCCCATTATATGAACTGCCCCCTTATTGTACTCCCTGAGGGGTCAGAAGGATTGGGAAACCACAAGTGACCCAATTATACGAATTGCCCCACTTATTGTACTCACTGAGGGGTCCGGAGGATTCTGACCCCACAAGTGACCCCATTATATGAACTGCCCCCCTTATTGTACTCACTGGGGGTCCGGAGGATTCTGACCCACAAATGACCCTATTATATGAACTGCCCCCCTTGTACTCACCGAGGGGCGAGAAGGATGGAGAACCCACAAGTGACCCCATTATATGAACTGGCCCCCTTATTGTACTCACTGAGGGGTTAGAAGGATGGAGACCCCACAATGACCCAATTATAGGAACTGTCCCCCTTATTGTAGTCACTGAGGGGTCAGGAGTGTTTTGAGCCTACAATGACCCCATTATATGAACTTCCCCCTTGTTTTACTCACTGAGGTGTCAGGGGTGTTTTGACCCCACAAGTGAACCCATTATATGAACTGCCCCCCTTATTGTACTCACTGAGGGGTCAGAAGGATGGGGAAACCACAAGTGACCCCATTAAATGAACTGTCCCCCTAATGTACTCACTGCGGGGGTCAGGAGTGTTTTGACCCCACAAGTGACGCCATTATATGAACTGACCCCCTTATTGTACTCACTGGGGGATCCTGAGGAACTGCCCCCCCTATTGTACTCACTGAGGGGTCAGAAGGATGGAGACCCCACAATGACCCCATTATATGAACTGCACCTTTGTTTTACTCACTGAGGTGTCATGGGTGTTTTGACCCCACAAGTGAACCCATTATATGAATTGCCCCCCTTATTGTACTTACTGAGGGGTCAGAAGGATGGGGAAACCACAAGTGGCCCTATTATATGAATTGCCCCCCTAATGTTCTCACTGCGGGGGTCAGGAGTGTTTTGACCCCACAAGAGACGCCATTATATGAAATGACCCCCTTATTGTACTCACTGGGGGATCCTGAGGATTCTGACCCCACAAGTGACCGCATTATATGAACTGCCCCCTTTATTGTACTCACTGAGGGGTCAGAAGGATGGAGACCCCACAATGACCCCATTATATGAACTGCCCCCTTATTGTACTCACTGAGGGGTCAGAAGGATGGGGAAACCACAAGTGACCCCATTATACGAATTGCCCCCCTTATTGCACTCACTGAGGGGTCCGGAGGATTCTGACCCCACAAGTGACCACATTATATGAACTGCCCCCCTTATTGTACTCACTGGGGGGTGCGGTGGATTCTGACCCACAAGTGACCACATTATATTAACTGCCCCCCTTATTGTACTCACTGAGAGGTCAGAAGGATGCAGGCCCCACAAGTGACCCCATTATATGAACTGCCCCTCTTATTGTACTCACTGAGGGTGTCAGAAGGATAGAGACTGAACAAGTGACCCCATTATATGAACTTCCCCCGTTATTGTACTTACTGCGGGGGTCAGAAGGATGAAGACCCCACAAGTGATCCCATTATATGAACTGCCCCCTTATTGTACTTACCGCGGGGGTCAGGAGTGTTTTGACCCCACAAGGGACCCCATTATATGAACTGCCCCGCTTATTGTACTCACTGAGGGGTCCAGAGGATGGAGACCCCACAAGTGACCCCATTATATGAACTGCCCCCTTATTGTACTCACTGAGAGGTCAGCAGTATGGAGACCCCACAAGTGACCCCATTATATGAACTGCCCTCTTTATTGTATTCACTGAGGGGTCAGAAGAATGGACACCCCACAAGTGACCCCATTGTATGAATTGCCCCCCTTATTGTATTTACTGAGGGGTCAGAAGGATGGAGACCCCACAAGTGACCCCATTATATGAACTGCCCCCCTTATTGTACTCACTGAGGAGGTCAGAAGGATAGAGACCGAACAAGTGACCCCAATATATGAACTTACCCCGTTATTGTACTTACTGCGGGGGTCAGAAGGATGAAGACCCCAAAAGTGATCCCATCATATGAACTGCCCCCTTATTGTACTTACTGCGGGGGTCAGGGGTGTTTTCACCCCACAAGGGACCCCATTATATGAACTGCCCCCCTTATTGTACTCACTGCAGGGGTCAGAAAGATAGAGACCTCACAGTGACCCCATTATATGAACTGCCCCCCTTATTGTACTCACTGAGGGGTCAGGAGTGTTTTGACCCCACAAGTGACCCCATTATATGAACTGCCCCCCTTATTGTACTCACTGAGGGGGGAGAAGGATAGAGACCCCCCAATGACCCCATTATGTGAACTGCCCCCTTATTGTACTCCCTGAGGGGTCAGAAGGATGGGGAAACCACAAGTGACCCCAATATACGAATTGCCCCCCTTATTGTACTCACTGAGGGGTCCGGAGGACTCTGACCCCACAAGTGACCCCATTATATGAACTGCCCCCCTTATTGTACTCACTGGGGGGTCCGGAGGATTCTGACCCACAAGTGACCCCATTATATGAACTGCCCCCCTTCTACTCACCGAGAGGTCAGAAGGATGGAGAGCCCACAAGTGACCCCATTATATGAACTGGCCCCCTTATTGTACTCACTGAGGGGTCAGGAGTGTTTTGAGCCTACAATGACCCCATTATATGAACTGCCCCCTTGTTTTACTCACTGAGGTGTCAGGGGTGTTTTGACCCCACAAGTGAACCCATTATATGAAGTGCCCACCTTATTGTACTCACTGAGGGGTCAGAAGGATGGGGAAACCACAAGTGACCCCATTATATGAACTACCCCCCTAATGTACTCACTGCGGGGGTCAGGAGTGTTTTGACCCCACAAATGACGCCATTATATGAACTGACCCCCTTATTGTACTCAGTGGGGGATCCTGAGGATTCTGACCCCACAAGTGACCCCATTATATGAACTGCCCCCCTTATTGTACTCACTGAGGGGTCAGAAGGATGGAGACCCCACAATGACCCCATTATATGAACTGCCCCCTTATTGTACTTACTGAGGGGTCAGAAGGATGGGGAAACCACAAGTGACCCCATTATACGAATTGCCCCCCTTATTGTACTCACTGAGGGGTCCGGAGGATTCTGACCCCACAAGTGACCGCATTATATGAACTGCCCCCCTTATTGTACTCACTGGGGGGTGCGGAGGATTCGGACCCACAAGTGACCACATTATATGAACTGCCCCCCTTCTTGTACTCACTGGGGGGGCCGGAGTTTTTTGACCCCACAAGTGACCCCATTGTATGAACTGCCCCCCTTATTGTACTCACTGAGAGGTCAGAAGGATGCAGGCTCCACAAGTGACCCCATTATATGAACTGCCCCCCTTATTGTACTTACTGCGGGGGTCAGAAGGATGAAGACCCCACAAGTGATCCCATTATATGAACTGCCGCCTTATTGTACTTACTGCGGGGGTCAGGAGTATTTTGACCCCACAAGGGACCCCATTATATGAACTGCCCCGCTTATTGTACTCACTGAGGGGTCCAGAGGATGGAGACCCCACAAGTGACCCCATTATATGAACTACCCCCCTTATTGTACTCACTGAGAGGTCAGAAGTATGGATACCCCACAAGTGACCCCATTATATGAACTGCCCCCCTTATTGTATTCACTGAGGAGTCAGAAGAATGGAGACCCCACAAGTGACCCCATTGTATGAATTGCCCCCCTTATTGTATTTACTGAGGGGTCAGAAGGATGGAGACCCCACAAGTGACCCCATTATATGAACTGCCCCCCTTATTGTACTCACTGAGGGGTCAGAAGAACGGAGTCACCACAATGATCCCGTTACGTGAACTGCCCACTTATTGTACTCACTAAGGGGTCAGGATTGTTTTGACCCCACAAATGACTACATTATCTGAACTGCCCCCCTTGTTGTACTCACTGAGGGGTCAGGGGTGTTTTGACCCACAAGTGACCCCATTATATGAACTGCCCCCCTTATTGTACTCACTGAGGGGTCAGGAGTGTTTTGACCCCACAAGTGACCCCATTATATGAACTGCCCCCCTTATTGTACTCACTGAGGGGGGAGAAGCATAGAGACCCCACAATGACCCCATTATATGAACTGCCCCCTTATTGTACTCCCTGAGAGGTCAGAAGGATGGGGAAACCACAAGTGACCCCATTATACGAATTGCCCCCCCTATTGTACTCACTGAGGGGTCCGGAGGAATCTGACCCCACAAGTGACCCCATTATATGAACTGCCCCCCTTATTGTACTCACTGGGGGGTCCGGAGGATTCTGATCCACAAGTGACCCCATTATATGAACTTCCCTCGTTATTGTACTTACTGCGGGGGTCAGAAGGATGAAGACCCTAAAAGTGATCCCATTATATGAACTGCCCCCTTATTGTACTTACTGCGGGGGTCAGGGGTGTTTTGACCCCACAAGGGACCCCATTATATGAACTGCCCCGCTTATTGTACTCACTGAGGGGTCCAGAGGATGGAGACCCCACAAGTGACCCCATTATATGAACTGCCCCCCTTATTGTATTCACTGAGGGGTCAGAAGAATGGACACCCCACAAGTGACCCCATTATATGAACTGCCCCCCTTATTGTACTACCTGGGGGGTCAGGAGTGTTTTGACTCCACAAGTGACCCCATTTTATGAACTGCCCCCCTTCTTGTACTCACTAGGGGGTCCGGAGTGTTTTGACCCCACAAGTCACCCTATTATATGAACTGCCTTCCCTTATTGAACTCACTGGGGGGTCCGGAGGATTCTGACCCCACAAGTGACCCCATTATATGAACTGCCCCCCTTCTTGTACTCACTAGGGGGTCCGGAGAGTTTTGACCCCACAAGTCACCCCATTATATGAACTGCCCTCCCTTATTGTACTCACTGGGGGGTCCAGAGGATTCTGACCCCACAAGTGACCCCATTATATGAACTGCCCCCCTTATTGTACTCACTGGGGGGTCTGGAGGATTCTGACACCACAAGTGACCCCATTTTATGAACTGCCCCCCTAATGTACTCACTGGGGGGTCAGAAGGATGGGGAAACCACAAGTGACCCCATTATATGAACTGCCCCTTTTGTTGTACTCACTGCGGTGGTCAGGAGACTTTTGACCCCACAAGTGACCCCATTATATGAACTGCCCCTTTTGTTGTACTCACTGCGGGGGTCAGGAGTCTTTTGACCCCACAAGTGACCCCATAATATGAACTGCCCCCCTTATTGTACTTACTGCGGTGGTCAGGGGTGTTTTGGCCCAACAAGTGACCCCATTATATGAAATGCCCCCCTTATTGTAGTCACTGCGGGGGTCAGTGGTGTTTTGACCCCACAAGTGACCCCATTATATGAACTGCCCCCCTTATTGTACTCACTGGGGGATCCAGAGTGTTTTGACTCCACAAGTGACCCCATTATATGAACTGCCCCCCTTACTGTACTCACTGGGGGGTCCGGAGGATGGAGACCCCACAAATGACCCCATCATATGAACTGCCCCCCTTATTGTACTCACTGAGAGGTCAGAAGTATGGAGACCCCACAAGTGACCCCATTATATGTACTGCCCCCTTTCTTGTACTCACTGAGGGGTCAGTAGAATGGAGACCCCACAAGTGACCCCATTATATGAACTGCCCCCCTTATTGTACTACCTGGGGGATCAGGAATGTTTTGACCCCACAAGTGACCCCATTATATGAACTGCCCCCCTTATTGTACTCACTGGGGTGTCCGGAGTGTTTCGACCCCACAAGTGTCCCCATTATATGAACTGCCCCCCCTTATTGTACTCACTGGGGGGTCCGGAGGATTCTAACCCCACATGTGACCCCATTATATGAACTGCCCCCATTATTGTACTCACTGGGGGGTCTGGAGGATTCTGACCCCACAAGTGACCCCATTTTATGAACTGCCCCCGTAATGTAGTAACTGGGGCGTCAGAAGGATGGGGAAACCACAAGTGACCCCATTATATGAACTGCCCTTTTTGTTGTACTCACTGCGGGGGTCAGGAGTCTTTTGACCCCACAAGTGACCCCATTGTATGAACTGCCGCCCTTATTGTACTCACTGGGGGGTCCGGAGGTTTCTGACCCCACAAGTGACCCCATTATATGAACTGCCTCCCTTATTTTACTTACTGCAGGGGTCATGGGTGTTTTGACCCCACAAGTGACCCCATTATATGAACTGCCCCCCCTTATTGTACTCACTGCGGGGGTCCGGAGGATTCTGACCCCACAAGTGATCCCTTTTTATGAACTGCCCGCTAATGTATTCACTGGGGGGTCAGAAGGATGGGGAATCCACAAGTGACCCCATTATATGAACTGCCCCTTTTGTTGTACTCAGTGCGGGGGTCAGGAGTGTTTTGAGCCCACAAGTGACCCCATTATATGAACTGCCCCCCTTGTTGTACTCACTGAGGGGCCATGGGTGTTTTGACCCCACAAGTGACCGCATTATTTGAACTGCCCCCTAATGTACTCACTGCGGGGGTCAGAAGATTAGAGACCCCCACAGTGACCCCATTATATGAACTGTCCCCTTTATGGTACTCACTGAGGGGTCAGGAGTGTTTTTACCCCACAAGTGACCCCATTATATGAACTGCCCCCCTTATTGTACTCACTTAGGCGTCAGAAAGATGGGGAAACTACAAGTGACCCCATTATACGAATTGCCCCCCTTATTGTACTCAATGAGGGGTCAGAAGGATGGGGAAACCACCAGTGACCCCATTATGTGAACTGCCCCGCTAATGTACTCACTGTGGGGGTCAGTAGTGTTTGGACCCCACAAGTGACCCCATTATATGAACTGACCCCCTTATTGTACTCACTGGGGGGTCCGGAGGATTCTGACCCCACTAGTGACCCCATTATATGAACTGCCCCCCTTATTCTACTCACTGGGGGGTGCGGAGGATTCTGACCCCACAAGTGACCCCATTATATGAACTGACCCCCTTATTGTACTCACTGGGGGGACCGGAGGATTCTGATCCCACAAGTCACCCCATTATATGAACTGCCCCCCTTGTTGTACTCACTGAGGGCCCGGAGTATTTTGACCCCACAAGTGACCCCATTATATGAACTGTCCCCCTTATTGTACTCACTGAGGGGGTCAGAAGGATAGAGACCCCACAAGTGTCCCCATTATATGAACTGCCCCCCCTTATTGTACTCACTGGGGGGTCCGGAGGATTCTGACCCCACAAGTGACCCCATTATATGAACTGCCCCCATTATTGTACTCAATGGGGGTCCGGAGGATTCTGACCCCACAAGTGACCCCATTTTATGAGCTGCCCCCCTAATGAAGTCACTGGGGCATCAGAAGAATGGGGAAACCACAAGTGACCCCATTATATGTACTGCCCTTTTTGTTGCACTCACTGCGGGGGTCAGGAGTCTTTTGACCCCACAAGTGACCCCATTATATGAACTGCCGCCTTTATTGTACTCACTGGGGGGTCTGGAGGTTTCTGACCCCACAAGTGACCCCATTAGATAAACTGCCACCCTTATTGTACTTACTGCAGGGGTCATGGGTGTTTTGACCCCACAAGTGACATCATTATATGAACTGCCCCACTTATTGTACTCACTGCGGGGGTCCGGAAGATTCTGACCCCACAAGTGACCCCATTATATGAACTGCCCCCATTATTGTACTCACTGAGAGGTCAGCAGTATGGAGACCCCACAAGTGACCCCATTATATGAACTGCCCCCCTTATTGTATTCACTGAGGGGTCAGAAGAATGGACACCCCACAAGTGACCGCATTGTATGAATTGCCCCCCTTATTGTATTTACTGAGGGGTCAGAAGGATGGAGACCCCACAAGTGACCCCATTATATGAACTGCCCCCCTTATTGTACTCACTGAGGGGTTCAGAAGGATAGAGACCGAACAAGTGACCCCAATATATGAACTTCCCCCGTTATTGTACTTACTGCGGGGGTCAGAAGGATGAAGACCCCAAAAGTGATCCCATTATATGAACTGCCCCCTTATTGTACTTACTGCGGGGGTCAGGGGTGTTTTCACCCCACCCGGGACCCCATTATATGAACTGCCCCCCTTATTGTACTCACTGAGGGGACAGAAGGATGGGGAAACCACAGGTGACCCCATTATATGAACTGCCCCCCTTATTGTACTCACTGCGGGGGTCAGAAAGATAGAGACCCCCACAGTGACCCCATTATATGAACTGCCCCCCTTATTGTACTCACTGAGGGGTCAGGAGTGTTTTGACCCCACAAGTGACCCCATTATATGAACTGCCCCCCTTATTGTACTCACTGAGGGGGGAGAAGGATAGAGACCCCCCAATGACCCCATTATGTGAACTGCCCCCTTATTGTACTCCCTGAGGGGTCAGAAGGATGGGGAAACCACAAGTGACACCATTATACGAATTGCCCCCCTTATTGTACTCACTGAGGGGTCCGGAGGATTCTGACCCCACAAGTGACCCCATTATATGAACTGCTCCCCTTATTGTACTCACTGGGGGGTCCGGAGGATTCTGACCCACAAGTGACCCCATTATATGAACTGCCCCCCTTCTACTCACCGAGAGGTCAGAAGGATGGAGAACCCACAAGTGACCCCATTATATGAACTGGCCCCCTTATTGTACTCACTGAGGGGTTAAAAGGATGGAGACCCCACAATGACCCAATTATAGGAACTGTCCCCCTTATTGTAGTCACTGAGGGGTCAGGAGTGTTTTGAGCCTACAATGACCCCATTATATGAACTGCCCCCTTGTTTTACTCACTGAGGTGTCAGGGGTGTTTTGACCCCACAAGTGAACCCATTATATGAACTGCCCACCTTATTGTACTCACTGAGGGGTCAGAAGGATGGGGAAACCACAAGTGACCCCATTATATGAACTACCCCCCTAATGTACTCACTGCGGGGGTTAGGAGTGTTTTGACCCCACAAATGATGCCATTATATGAACTGACCCCCTTATTGTACTCACTGGGGGATCCTCAGGATTCTGACCCCACAAGTGACCCCATTATATGAACTGCCCCCCTTATTGTACTCACTGAGGGGTCAGAAGGATGGAGACCCCACAATGACCCCATTATATGAACTGCCCCCTTATTGTACTTACTGAGGGGTCAGAAGGATGGGGAAACCACAAGTGACCCCATTATACGAATTGCCCCCCTTATTGTACTCACTGAGGGGTCCGGAGGATTCTGACCCCACAAGTGACCGCATTATATGAACTGCCCCCCTTATTGTACTCACTGAGGGGTCCGGAGGATTCGGACCCACAAGTGACCACATTATATGAACTGCCCCCCTTCATGTACTCGCTGGGGGGGCCGGAGTTTTTTGACCCCACAAGTGACCCCATTGTATGAACTGCCCCCCTTATTGTACTCACTGAGAGGTCAGAAGGATGCAGGCTCCACAAGTGACCCCATTATATGAACTTCCCCCCTTTTTGTACTCACTGAGGGGGTCAAAAGGATAGAGACCGAACAAGTGACCCCATTATATGAACTTCCCCCGTTATTGTACTTACTGCGGGGGTCAGAAGGATGAAGACCCCACAAGTGATCCCATTATATGAACTGCCCCCTTATTGTACTTACTGCGGGGGTCAGGAGTGTTTTGACCCCACAAGGGACCCCATTATATGAACTGCCCCGCTTATTGTACTCACTGAGGGGTCCAGAGGATGGAGACCCCACAAGTGACCCCATTATATGAACTACCCCCATTATTGTACTCACTGAGAGGTCAGAAGTATGGATACCCCACAAGTGACCCCATTATATGAACTGCCCCCCTTATTGTATTCACTGAGGAGTCAGAAGAATGGAGACCCCACAAGTGACCCCATTGTATGAATTGCCCCCCTTATTGTATTTACTGAGGGGTCAGAAGGATGGAGACCCCACACGTGACCCCATTATATGAACTGCCCCCCTTATTGTACTCACTGAGGGGTCAGAAGAACGGAGTCACCACAATGATCCCATTATGTGAACTGCGCCACTTATTGTACTCACTAAGGGGTCAGGAGTGTTTTGACCCCACAAATGACTACATTATCTGAACTGCCCCCCTTGTTGTACTCACTGAGGGATCAGGGATGTTTTGACCCACAAGTGACCCCATTATATGAACTACCCCCCTTATTGTACTCACTGAGGGGTCAGAAGGATGGGGAGACCACAAGTGACCCCATTATATGAACTGCCCCCCTTATTGTACTCACTGCGGGGGTCAGAAAGATAGAGACCCCCACAGTGACCCCATTATATGAACTGCCCCCCTTATTGTACTCACTGAGGGGTCAGGAGTGTTTTGACCCCATAAGTGACCCCATTATATGAACTGCCCCCCTTATTGTACTCACTGAGGGGTGAGAAGCATAGAGACCCCACAATGACCCCATTATATGAACTGCCCCCTTATTGTACTCCCTGAGGGGTCAGAAGGATGGGGAAACCACAAGTGACCCCATTATACGAATTGCCCCCCCTATTGTACTCACTGAGGGGTCCGGAGGAATCTGACCCCACAAGTGACCCCATTATATGAACTACCCCCCTTATTGTACTCACTGGGGGGTCCGGCGGATTCTGATCCACAAGTGACCCCATTATATGAACTTCCCTCGTTATTGTACTTACTGCGGGGGTCAGAAGGATGAAGACCCTAAAAGTGATCCCATTATATGAACTGCCCCCTTATTGTACTTACTGCGGGGGTCAGGGGTTTTTTGACCCCACAAGGGACCCCATTATATGAACTACCCCGCTTATTGTACTCACTGAGGGGTCCAGAGGGTGGAGACCCCACAAGTGACCCCATTATATGAACTGCCCCCCTTATTGTATTCACTGAGGGGTCAGAAGAATGGACACCCCACAAGTGACCCCATTATATGAACTGCCCCCCTTATTGTACTACCTGGGGGGTCAGGAGTGTTTTGACCCCACAAGTGACCCCATTTTATGAACTGCCCCCCTTCTTGTACTCACTAGGGGGTCCGGAGAGTTTTGACCCCACAAGTCACCCCATTATATGAACTGCCTTCCCTTATTGTACACACTGGGGGGTCCAGAGGATTCTGACCCCACAAGTGACCCCATTATATGAACTGCCCCCCTTATTGTACTCACTGGGGGGTCTGGAGGATTCTGACACCACAAGTGACCCCATTTTATGAACTGCCCCCCTAATGTACTCACTCGGGGGTCAGAAGGATGGGGAAACCACAAGTGACCCCATTATATGAACTGCCCCTTTTGTTGTACTCACTGCGGGGGTCAGGAGTCTTTTGACCCCACAAGTGACCCCATTATATGAACTGCCCCTTTTGTTGTACTCACTGCGGGGGTCAGGAGTCTTTTGACCCCACAAGTGACCCCATAATATGAACTGCCCCCCTTATTGTACTTACTGCGGTGGTCAGGGGTGTTTTGGCCCAACAAGTGACCCCATTATATGAAATGCCCCCCTTACTGTACTCACTGGGGGGTCCGGAGGATGGAGACCCC
The DNA here is from genome assembly GCF_035609145.1 of Eleutherodactylus coqui. Lineage (NCBI taxonomy): Eukaryota > Metazoa > Chordata > Amphibia > Anura > Eleutherodactylidae > Eleutherodactylus > Eleutherodactylus coqui. Next base: position 344,409,798 of record NC_089838.1, read on the forward strand.
ACAAATGACCCCATCATATGAACTGCCCCCCTTATTGTACTCATTCAGAGGTCAGAAGTATGGAGACCCCACAAGTGACCCCATTATATGTACTGCCCCCCTTCTTGTACTCACTGAGGGGTCAGAAGAATGGAGACCCCACAAGTAACCCCATTATATGAACTGCCCCCCTTATTGTACTACCTGGGGGATCAGGAATGTTTTGACCCCACAAGTGACCCCATTATATGAACTGCCCCCCTTATTGTACTCACTGGGGCGTCCGGAGTGTTTCGACCCCACAAGTGTCCCCATTATATGAACTGCCCCCCCTTATTGTACTCACTGGGGGGTCCGGAGGATTCTAACCCCACAAGTGACCCCATTATATGAACTGCCCCCATTATTGTTCTCACTGGGGGGTCTGGAGGATTCTGACCCCACAAGTGACCCCATTTTATGAACTGCCCCCCTAATGTAGTCACTGGGGCGTCAGAAGGATGGGGAAACCACAAGTGACCCCATTATATGAACTGCCCTTTTTGTTGTACTCACTGCGGGGGTCAGGAGTCTTTTGACCCCACAAGTGACCCCATTGTATGAACTGCCGCCCTTATTGTATTCACTGGGGGGGTCCGGAGGTTTCTGACCCCACAAGTGACCCCATTATATGAACTGCCTCCCTTATTTTACTTACTGCAGGGGTCATGGGTGTTTTGACCCCACAAGTGACCCCATTATATGAACTGCCCCCCCTTATTGTACTCACTGAGGGGGTCCGGAGGATTCTGACCCCACAAGTGATCCCTTTTTATGAACTGCCCGCTAATGTATTCACTGGGGGGTCAGAAGGATGGGGAATCCACAAGTGACCCCATTATATGAACTGCCCCTTTTGTTGTACTCAGTGCGGGGGTCAGGAGTGTTTTGAGCCCACAAGTGACCCCATTATATGAACTGCCCCCCTTGTTGTACTCACTGAGGGGCCATGGGTGTTTTGACCCCACAAGTGACCCCATTATTTGAACTGCCCCCTAATGTACTCACTGCGGGGGTCAGAAGATTAGAGACCCCCACAGTGACCCCATTATATGAACTGTCCCCTTTATGGTACTCACTGAGGGGTCAGGAGTGTTTTTACCCCACAAGTGACCCCATTATATGAACTGCCCCCCTTATTGTACTCACTTAGGGGTCAGAAAGATGGGGAAACTACAAGTGACCCCATTATACAAATTGCCCCCCTTATTGTACTCAATGAGGGGTCAGAAGGATGGGGAAACCACCAATGACCCCATTATATGAACTGCACCACTAATGTACTCACTGTGGGGGTCAGTAGTGTTTGGACCCCACAAGTGACCCCATTATATGTACTGACCCCCTTATTGTACTCACTGGGGGGTCCGGAGGATTCTGACCCCACTAGTGACCCCATTATATGAACTGCCCCCCTTATTCTACTCACTGGGGGGTGCGGAGGATACTGACCCCACAAGTGACCCCATTATATGAACTGCCCCCCCCTTATTGTACTCACTGCGGGTGTCCGGAGGATTCTGACCCCACAAGTGATCCCTTTTTATGAACTGCCCGCTAATGTATTCACTGGGGGGTCAGAAGGATGGGGAATCCACAAGTAACCCCATTATATGAGCTGCCCCTTTTGTTGTACTCAGTGCGGGGGTCAGGAGTGTTTTGAGCCCACAAGTGACCCCATTATATGAACTGCCCCCCTTGTTGTACTCACTGAGGGCCCGGAGTATTTTGACCCCACAAGTGACCCCATTATATGAACTGCCCCCCTTATTGTACTCACTGAGGGGGTCAGAAGGATAGAGACCCCACAAGTGTCCCCATTATATGAACTGCCCCCCCTTATTGTACTCACTGGGGGGTCCGGAGGATTCTGACCCCACAAGTGACCCCATTATATGAACTGCCCCCATTATTGTACTCACTGGGGGGTCCGGAGGATTCTGACCCCACAAGTGACCCCATTTTATGAACTGCCCCCCTAATGTAGTCACTGGGGCGTCAGAAGAATGGGGAAACCACAAGTGACCCCATTATATGTACTGCCCTTTTTGTTGCACTCACTGCGGGGGTCAGGAGTCTTTTGACCCCACAAGTGATCCCATTATATGAACTGTCGCCTTTATTGTACTCACTGGGGGGTCCGGAGGTTTCTGACCCCACAAGTGACCCCATTAGATGAACTGCCCCCCTTATTGTACTTACTGCAGGGGTCATGGGTGTTTTGACCCCACAAGTGACATCATTATATGAACTGCCCCGCTTATTGTACTCACTGCGGGGGTCCGGAGGATTCTGACCCCACAAGTGACGCCTTTTTATGAACTGCCCGCTAATGTATTCACTGGGGGGTCAGAAGGATGGGGAAACCACAAGTGACCCCATTATATGAACTGCCCCCCTTGTTGTACTCACTGAGGGGCCATGGGTGTTTTGACCCCACAAGTGACCCCATTATTTGAACTGCCCCCTAATGTACTCACTGCGGGGTCAGGAGTGTTTTTACCCCACAAGTGACCCTATTATATAAACTGCCCCCCTTATTGTATTCACTGAGGGGTCAGAAGGATGGGGAAACTACAAGTGACCCCATTATATGAATTGCACCCCTTATTGTACTCAATGAGGGCTCAGAAGGATGGGGAAACCACAAGTGACCCCATTATATGAAATGCCCCCCTAATGTACTCACTGCGGGGGTCAGGAGTGTTTGGACCCCACAAGTGACCCCATTATATGAACTGACCCCCTTATTGTACTCACTGGGGGGTCCAGAGGATTCTGACCCCAAAAGTGACGCCATTATATGAACTGCCCCCCTTATTGTACTCACTGGGGGGTGCGGAGGATTCTGACCCCACAAGTGACCCTATTATATGAACTGCCCCCCTTATTGTACTCACTGGGGGGTCCGGAGGATTCTGATCCCACAAGTGACCCCATTATATGAACTGCCCCCCTTATTGTACTCACTGGGGGGACCGGAGAATTCTGATCCCACAAGTCACCCCATTATATGAACTGCCCCCCTTGTTGTACTCACTGAGGGCCCGGAGTATTTTGACCCCACAAGTGACCCCATTATATGAACTGCCCCCCTTATTGTACTCAATGAGGGGGTCAGAAGGATGGGGAAACCACAAGTGACCCCATTATATGAACTGCCCCCCTAATGTACTCACTGCCGGGGCCAGGAGTGTTTGGACCCCACAGTGACCCCATTATATGAACTGCCCCCGTTATTGTACTTACTGCTGGGGTCAGAAGGATGGAGACCCCACAGTGACCCCATTATATGAAGTGCCTCCCTTGTTTTACTCCCTGAGGGGTCAGGGGTGTTTTGACCCCACAAGTGAACCCGTTATATTAACTGCCCCCTTATTGTACTCACTGAGAGGTCAGAAGAATGGAGACCCCACAATGACCCCATTATGTGAACTGCCCCACATATTGTACTCACTAAGGGGTCAGGAGTGTTTTAACCCCACAAATGACTACATTATCTGAACTGCCCCCCTTGTTGTACTCACTGAGGGGTCAGGGGTAAGTTTTGACCCCACAAGTGACCCCATTATATGATCTGCCCCCCTTATTGTACTCACTGAGGGGTCAGAAGGATGGGGAAACCACAAGTGACCCCATTATATGAACTGCCCCCATTATTGTACTCACTGTGGGGGTCAGAAGGATAGAGATCCCCACAGTGACCCCATTATATGAACTGCCCCCCTTATTGTACTCACTGAGTGGTCAGGAGTGTTTGACCCCACAAGTGACCCTATTATATGAACTGCCCCCCTTATTGTACTCACTGAGGGGTGAGAAAGATAGAGACCCCACAATGACCCCATTATATGAACTGCCCCCTTATTGTACTCACTGAGGGGTCAGAAGGATGGGGAAACCACAAGTGACCCCATTATACGAATTGCCCCCCTTATTGTACTCACTGAGGGGTCCGGAGGATTCTGACCCCACAAGTGACCCCATTATATGAACTGCCCCCCTTATTGTACTCACTGGGGGGTGCGGAGGGTTCTGACCCACAAGTGACCCCATTATATTAACTGCCCCCCTTATTGTACTCACTGGGGGGTCCGGAGGTTTCTGACCCCACAAGTGACCCTATTATTTTAACTGCCCCCCTTATTGTACTTACTGCTGTGGTCAGGGGTGTTTTGACCGAACAAGTGACCCCATTATATGAAATGCCCCCCTTATTGTACTCACTGCGGGGGTCAGGGGTGTTTTGACCCCACAAGTAACCCCATTATATGAACTGCCCCCCTTATTGTACTCACTGGGGGTTCCAGAGGTTTCTGACCCCACAAGTGACCCCATTATATGAACTGCCGCCCTTATTGTACTCACTGGGGGGGTCGAGAGTGTTTGGACTCAACAAGTGACCCCATTATATGAACTGCCCCTCTTATTGTACTCACTGGGGGGTCCGGAGGATGGAGACCCCACAAGTGACCCCATCATATGAACTGCCCCCCTTATTGTACTCACTGAGAGGTCAGAAGTATGGAAACACCACAAGTGACCCCATTATATGTACTGCCCCCCTTATTGTACTCACTGAGGGGTCAGAAGAATGGAGACCCCACAAGTGACCCCATTATATGAACTGCCCCCCTTATTGTACTACCTGGGGGGTCAGGAGTGTTTTGACCCCGCAAGTGACCCCATTATATGAACTGCTCCCCTTATTGTACTCACTGGGGTGTCCGGAGTGTTTTGACTCCAGAAATGACCCCATTATATGAACTGCCCCCCCTTATTGTACTCACTGGGGGGTCCGGAGGATTCTGACCCCACAAGTGACCCCATTTTATGAACTGCCCCCCTAATGTACTCACTGGGGGGTCAGAAGGATGGGGCAACCACAAGTGACCCCATTATATGAACTGTCCTTTTTGTTGTACTCACTGCGGGGGTCAGGAGTCTTTTGACCCCACAAGTGACCCCATTATATGAACTGCCGCCCTTATTGTACTCACTGTGGATTCCGGAGGTTTCTGACCCCACAAGTGACCCCATTATATGAACTGCCCCCCTTATTGTACTTACTGCAGGGGTCATGGGTGTTTTGACCCCACAAGTGACCCCACTATATGAACTGCTCCCCTTATTGTACTCACTGCGGGGGTCCAGAGCAAGGAGACCCCACAAGTGACCCCATTTTATGAACTGCCCCCCTTATTGTACTCACTGAGGGGTCAGAAGGATGGAGACCCCACAATGACCCCATTATATGAACTGCCCCACTTATTGTACTCACTGAGGGGTCAGGAGTGTTTTGACCCCACAAGTAACCCCATTATATGAATTTCCCCCCTTGTTGTACTCACTGAGGGGACATGGGTGTTTTGACCCCACAAGTGACCCCATTATTTGAACTGCCCCCGTAATGTACTCACTGCGGGGGTCAGAAGAATAGAGACCCCCACAGTGACCCCATTATATGAACTGTCCCACTTATTGTACTCACTGAGTGGTCAGGAGTGTTTTGACCCCACAAGTCACCCCATTATATGAAATGCCCCCCTTATTGTACTCACTGAGGGGTCAGAAGGATGGGGAAACTACAAGTGACCCCATTATACGAATTGCCCCCTTATTGTACTCAATGAGGGGTCAGAAGGATGGGGAAACCACAAGTGACCCCATTATATGAACTGCCCCCCTAATGTACTCACTGCCGTGGCCAGGAGTGTTTGGACCCCACAAGTGACCCCATTATATGAACTGACCCCCTTATTGTACTCACTGGGGGGTCCGGAGGATTCTGACCCCACAAGTGACCCCATTATATTAATTTCCTCCCTTATTGTACTCACTGGGGGGTGCGGAGGATTCCGACCCCACAAGTGACCCCATTATATGAACTGCCTCCCTTATTGTACTCACTGGGGGGACCGGAGGATTCTGATCCCACAAGTCACCCCATTATATAAACTGCCCCCCTTGTTGTACTCACTGAGGGCCCGGAGTATTTTGACCCAACATGTTACCCCATTATATGAACTGCCCCCCTTATTGTACTCACTGAGGGGGTCAGAAGGATAGAGACCCCACAAGTGACCCTATTATATGAACTGCCCCCGTTATTGTACTTACTGCTGGGGTCAGAAGGATGGAGACCCCACAGTGACCCCATTATATGAACTGCCCCCTTATAGTACTCACTGAAGGGTCAGTAGTGTTTTGAGCCTACAATGACCCCATTATATAAACTGCCCCCCTTGTACTCACTGAGGGGTCAGAAGGATGGAGACCCCACAATGACCCCATTATATGAACTGCCCGCCTTATTGTACTTACTGCAGGGGTCATGGGTGTTTTGACCCCACAAGTGACCCCACTATATGAACTGCTCCCCTTATTGTACTCACTGCGGGGGTCCAGAGCAAGGAGACCCCACAAGTGACCCCATTTTATGAACTGCCCCCCTTATTGTACTCACTGAGGGGTCAGAAGGATGGAGACCCCACAATGACCCCATTATAAGAACTGCCCCACTTATTGTACTCACTGAGGGGTCAGGAGTGTTTTGACCCCACAAGTAACCCCATTATATGAATTTCCCCCCTTGTTGTACTCACTGAGGGGACATGGGTGTTTTGACCCCACAAGTGACCCCATTATTTGAACTGCCCCCGTAATGTACTCACTGCGGGGGTCAGAAGAATAGAGACCCCCACAGTGACCCCATTATATGAACTGTCCCACTTATTGTACTCACTGAGTGGTCAGGAGTGTTTTGACCCCACAAGTCACCCCATTATATGAAATGCCCCCCTTATTGTACTCACTGAGGGGTCAGAAGGATGGGGAAACTACAAGTGACCCCATTATACGAATTGCCCCCCTTATTGTACTCAATGAGGGGTCAGAAGGATGGGGAAACCACAAGTGACCCCATTATGTGAACTGCCCCCCTAATGTACTCACTGCCGGGGCCAGGAGTGTTTGGACCCCACAGTGACCCCATTATATGAACTGCCCCCGTTATTGTACTTACTGCTGGGGTCAGAAGGATGGAGACCCCACAGTGACCCCATTATATGAAGTGCCCCCTTATTGTACTCACTGAAGGGTCAGTAGTGTTTTGAGCCTACAATGACCCCATTATATAAACTGCCCCCCTTGTACTCACTGAGGGGTCAGAAGGATGGAGACCCCACAATGACCCCATTATATGAACTGCCCGCCTTATTGTACTCACTGAGGGGTCAGGAGTGTTTTGAGCCTACAATGACCCCATTATATGAAGTGCCCCCCTTGTTTCACTCCCTCAGGGGTTAGGGGTGTTTTGACCCCACAAGTGAACCCATTATATGAACTGCTCCCTTATTGTACTCACTGATGGGTCAGAAGAATGGAGACCCCACAAGTGAACCCATTATATGAATTGCCCCCCTTATTGTACTTACTGAGGGGTCAGAAGGATGGAGACCCCACAAGTGACCCCATTATATGAACTGCCCCCCTTATTGTACTCACTGAGGGGTCAGAAGAACGGAGACCCCACAATGACCCCATTATGTGAACTGCCCCACTTATTGTACTCACGAAGGGGTCAGGAGTGTTTTGACCCCACAAATGACTACAATATCTGAACTGCCGCCCTTGTACTCACTGAGGGGTCAGGGGTGTTTTGACCCCACAAGTGACCCCATTATATGAACTGCCCCCCTTATTGTACTCACTGAGGGGTCAGAAGGATGGGGAGACCACAAGTGACCCCATTATATGAACTGCCCCCCTTATAGTTCTCACTGAGGGGTCAGGAGTGTTTTGACCCCACAAGGGACCCCATTATATGAACTGCCCCTCTTATTGTACTCACTGAGGGGTCAGAAGGATAGAGACCCCACAATGACCCCATTATATGAATTGCCCCCCTTATTGTACTCACTGAGGGGTCAGAAGGATGGGGAAACCACAACTGACCCCATTATACGAATTGTCCCTCTTATTGTACTCACTGAGGGGTCCGGAGGATTCTGACCCCACAAGTGACCCCATTATATGAACTGCCCCCCTTATTGTACTCACTGGGGGGTGTGGAGGATTCTGACCCACAAGTGACCCCATTATATGAACTGTCCCCCTTGTACTCACCGAGGGGTCAGAAGGATGGAGAAACCACAAGTGACCCCATTATATGAACTGGCCCCCTTATTGTACTCACTGAGGGTTCAGAAGGATGGAGACCCCACAATGACCCCATTATATGAACTGCCCCACTTATTGTACTTACAGAGGGGTCAGAAGAACGGACACCCCACAATGACCCCATTATATGAACTGCCCCACTTATTGTACTCACTGAGAGGTCAGGAGTGTTTTGACCCCACAAGTGACCCCATTATATGAACTGTCTCCTTTGTTGTACTCACTGAGGGGTCAGGGGTGTTTTGACCCCACAAGTGACCCCATTATTCGAACTGCCCCCCTTTATTGTACTCACTGAGGGGTCAGAAGGATGGAGAGCCCACAATGACCCCATTATATGAACTGCCTCCCTTATTGTACTCACTGAGGGGTCAGAAGGATGGGGAAACCACAAGTGACCCCATTATATGAACTGCCCCCCTTATTGTACTCACTGAGGGGTCAGAAGGATAGAAACCTCCACAGTTACCCCATTATATGAACTGCCCCCCTTATTGTACTCACTGAGGGGTCAGGAGTGTTTTGACCCCACAAGTGACGCCATTATATGAATTGCCCCCCTTATTGTACTCACTGAGGGGTCAGAAGGATGGAGACCCCACAATGACCCCATTATATGAACTGCCCCCTTATTGTACTCACTGAGAGGTCAGAAGGATGGGGAAACCACAAGTGACCCCATTATACGAATTGCCCCCCTTATTGTACTCACTGAGGGGTCCGGAGGATTCTCACCCCACAAGTGACCCCATTATATGAACTGCCCCCCTTATTGTACTCACTGGGGGTCTGGAGGATTCTGATCCCACAAGTGACCCCATTATATGAACTGCCGAGCTTGTTGTTCTCACTGAGGGGTCCGGAGTGTTTTGACCCCACAAGTGACCCCATTATATGAACTGCCCCCCTTATTGTACTCACTGAGGGTTCAGAAGGATGGAGACCCCACAATGACCCCATTATATGAATTGCCCCCTTATTGTACTCACTGAGGGGTCAGAAGGATGGGGAAACCACAAGTGACATCATTATACGAATTGCCCCCCTTATTGAACTCACTGAGGGGTCCGGAGGATTCTGACCCCACAAGTGACCCCATTATATGAACTGCCCCCCTAAGTGTACTCACTGGGGGGGGGGACGATTCTGACCCACAAGTGACCCCATTATGTGAACTTCCCCTGTTATTGTACTTACTGCGGGGGTCAGAAGGATGAAGACCCCACAAGTGATCCCATTATATGAACTGCCCCCTTATTGTACTTACTGCGGGGGTCAGGAGTGTTTTGACTCCACAAGGGACCCCATTATATGAACTGCCCTGCTTACTGAACTCACTGAGGGGTTCAGAGGATGGAGACCCCACAAGTGACCCCATTATATGAACTGCCCCCCTTATTGTACTCACTGAGAGGTCAGAAGTATGGAGACCCCACAAGTGACCCCATTATATGAACTGCCCCCTTATTGTATTCACTGAGGGGTCAGAAGAATGGAGACCCCACAAGTGACCCCATTATATGAACTGCCCCCCTTATTGTACTACCTGGGGGGTCAGGAGTGTTTTGACCCCACTAGTGACCCCATTATACGAACTGCCTTCCCTTATTGTACTCACTGGGGGGTCCGGAGGATTCTGACCCCACAAGTGACCCCATTTTATGAACTGCCACCCTAATGTACTCACTGGGGGGTCAGAAGGATGGGGAAACCACAAGTGACCCCATTATATGAACTGCCCTTTTTGTTGTACTCACTGTGGGGGTCAGGAGTTTTTTGACCCCACAAGTGACCCCATTACATGAACTGCCCCCCTTATTGTACTCACTGGGGGGTCCGGAGGTTTCTGACCCCACAAGTGACCCCATTATTTTAACTGCCCCCCTTATTGTACTTACTGCGGGGGTCAGAGGTGTTTTGACCCAACAAGTCACCCCATTATATGAAATGCCCCCCTTATTGTACTCACTGAGGGGTCAGGCGTGTTTTGACCCCACAAGTGACCCCATTATATGAACTGCCCCCCTTATTGTACTCACTGAGGGGTCAGAAGGATGGAGACCCCACAATGACCCCATTATATGAACTGCCCCCTTCTTGTACTCACTGAGGGGTCCGGAGGATTCTGACCCCACAAGTGACCCCTTTATATGAACTGTCCCCCTTATTGTACTCATTGGGGGGTCCAGAGGTTTCTGACCCCTGAAGTGACCCCATTATATGAACTGCCCCCCTTATTGTACTCACTGGGGGGTCCGGAGTGTTTTGACCCCACAAGTGACCCCATTATATGAACTGCCCCCTTATTGTACTCACTGGGGGGTCCGGAGGAAGGAGACCGCACAAGTGACCCCATCATATGAACTGCCCCCCTTATTGTACTCTCTGAGAGGTCAGAAGTATGAAGACCCCACAAGTGACACCATTATATGAACTTCCCCCCTTATTGTACTCACTGAGGGGTCAGAAGAATGGAGACCCCACAAGTGACCCCATTAAATGAACTGCCCCCCTTATTGTACTACCTGGGGGGTCAGGAGTGTTCTGACCCCACAAGTAACCCCATTATATGAACTGCCCCCCCATTTGTACTCACTGGGGGGTCTGGAGGATTCTGACCCCACAAGTGACCCCATTATATGAACTGCCGCCCTTATTGTACTCACTGGGGGGTCCGGAGGTTTCTGACCCCACAAGTCACCCCATTATATTAACTGCCCCCCTTATTGTACTTACTGCGGGGGTCAGGGGTGTTTTGACCCCACAAGTGACCCCATTATATGAAATGCCCCCCTTATTGTACTCACTGCGGGGGTCAGGGTTGTTTTGACCCCACAAGTGACCCCATTATATGAACTGCCCCCCTTATTGTACTCACTGCGGGGGTCAGGGGTGTTTTGGCCCCACAAGTGACCCCATTATATGAACTGCTCCCCTTATTGTACTCCGGGGGTCAGAGGTGTTTTGACCCCACAATGACCCCATTATATGAACTGCGCCCCTTATTGTACTCACTGCGGGGGTCAAGGGTGTTTTGACCCCACAAGTGACCCCATTATATGAACTGCCCGCCTTATTGTTCTCACTGCAGGGGTCAAGGGTGTTTTGGCCCCACAAGTGACCCCATTATGTGAACTGCTCCCCTTATTGTACTCACTGAAGGGTCCGGAGGATTCTGACCCCACAAGTGACCCCATTATATGAACTGCCCCCCGTATTGTACTCACTGGGGGGTCCAGAGGTTTCTGACCCCACAAGTGACCCCATTTTATGAACTGCTCCCCTTATTGTACTCACTGGGGGTCCAGAATGTTTTGACCCCACAAGTGACCCCATTATATGAACTGCCCGCTTATTGTACTCACTGGGGGGTCCGGAGGATGGAGACCCCACAAGTGACCCCATCATATGAACAGCCCCCCTTATTGTACTCTCTGAGAGGTCAGAAGTATGGAGACCCCACAAGTGACCCCATTATATGAACTGCCCCCCTTATTGTACTCACTGAGGGGTCAGAAGAATGGAGACCCCACAAGTGACCCCATTATATGAACAGCCCCCCTTATTGTACTACCTGGGGGGTCAGGAGTGTTTTGACCCCACAAGTGACCCCATTATATGAACTGCCCCCCATTATTTTACTCACTGGGGGGTCCGGAGTGTTTTGACCCCACAAGTGACCCCATTATATGAACTGCCCCCCCTTTTGTACTCACTGGGGGGTCTGGAGGATTTTGACCCCACAAGTGACCCCATTATATGAACTGCCCCCCTTATTGTACTCACTGGGGGGTCCGGAGGATTCTTACCCCACAAGTGACCCTATTTTATGAACTGCCCCCCTAATGTACTCACTGGGGGGTCAGAAGGATGGGGAAACCACAAGTGACCCCATTATATGAACTGCCCCTTTTGTTGTACTCACTATGGGGGTCAGGAGTCTTTTGACCCCACAAGTGACCCTATTATATTAACTGCCCCCCTTATTGTACTTACTGCGGGGGTCAGGGGTGTTTTGACCCCACAAGTGACCCTATTATATGAACTGCCCCCATTATTGTACTCACTGCGTGGTCCGGAGGATTCTGACCCCATAAGTGACCCCTTTTTATGAACTGCCCCCCTAATGTATTCACTGGGGGTCAGAAGGATGGGGAAACCACAAGTGACCCCATTTTATGAACTGCCCTCCTAATGTACTCACTGGGGGGTCAGAAGGATGGGGAAACCACAAGTGACCCCATTATATGAACTGCCCCTTTTGTTGTACTTACTGTGGGGGTAAGGAGTGTTTTGACCCCACAAGTGACCCCATTATATGAACTGCCCCCCTTATTGTACACACTGCGGGGGTCAGGGGTGTTTTGGCCCCACAAGTGACCCCATTATATGAACTGCTCCCCTTATTGTACTCACTCCGGGGGTCAGGAGTGTTTTCACCCCGCAATGACCCCATTATATGAACTGCGCCCCTTATTGTACTCACTGAGGGGGTCAGGGGTGTTTTGACCCCACAAGTGACCCCATTATATGAACTGCCCCCCTTATTGTACTCACTGAGGGGTCAGAAGGATGGAGACCCCACAATGACCCCATTATATGAACTGCCCCCCTTATTGTACTCACTGAGGGGTCAGAAGGATGGAGACCCCACAAGTGACCCTATTATATGAACTGTCCCCCTTATTGTACTCACTGCGGGGGTCAGGGGTGTTTTGGCCCCACAAGTGACGCCATTATATGAACTGCCGCCCTTATTGTACTCACTGAGGGTTCAGGAGTGTTTTGACCCCACAAGTGACGCCATTATATGAACTGCCCCCCTTATTGTACTCACTGAGGGGTCAGGAGTGTTTTGACCCCTCAAGAGACCCCATTATATGAACTGCCCCCCTTGTTGTACTCACTGCGGGGTTCAGGAGTGTTTTGACCCCACAAGTGACCCCATTATATGAACTGCCCCCCTTATTGTACTCACTGCGGGGGTCCGGAGTGTTTTGACCCCCCAGTTTTTTTCAGGATTTAATGCAATTTAGAGGAGAAAAAATAAAATTTCATATCTTTGCAAACTCGTCATTTAAAAAGACATATTTTTTCTATAGTGCAGATGAAAATGAGGATTTACCCCCATAATGGATCCCCCTGTTTGTCCTGTGTTCAGAAACCTCCCCATTGTGGCCCCAATCTTATGTCCGCACGCACAACGGGGCCCAAACCGAAGGGAGGAGCCGGAGGCCTTCAGAACAGACATTCTGCATGAAGGGGTTTTAGGCCCCATCGCCCACTTGTAGAGCCCATGAGCGGCCAGAACGATGGGGACCCCCACAAATGACCCCACTGTGAACACTAGACCCCTTAACGCACTCATCTAGGGGTGCGCTGCGGATTACCACCCCACACGATTGGAATGAATCTTAGCAAAGCAGAAGGAAAAAAATTACAATTAGCATTTTTTTGGCAATTGTGTCAATTTAAAAACTGTTTTTTTGTCCAGCGTACTCAGGAATGAAGACCCTCACCCCAAGATGGATCCCCCTGTCTGTCCCGTGTTCAGACACATCCCCATTGTGGCCCTACTCTGGTTATAGGACACACGGCTCGGCCTATAATGGACACCCGTTGGATCTCAGGGCACAACTGAATATATTCCCGGCCCCACTGCCCACTTGTGCGGACCCTCCCATCCCGCTCCACGCCCTTTATGGCGTTCCACAAATCTCAGATAAAAGTAATGTAAACTGTGTGGTCCGAAGACGGGGTTAATTACAAGGGCTGGTTGGGATGGGCACGTGGGGCAATCACACCCGGTACCCCCCCTCCTCCTATGTTTTTTGGGGGTATTTCATGCCCTCTGTGGCAGGGATGGGGTGTAAAGTGGCGCTCTGTGAGGCTCTGTAAGCTCACTGCGGTGCGGCGGTCTCACACAGAAGGCGCCCAACAAGCTGCTCCTGGCACTGCAGGAAGGCGAGCGTTCCCGGGGCGTCTTGTAAATTACGGATTACAGGCAGCGCTCTGAATAACGCCGGGCTCACACGGCCGGATGTGGAGGCCCGCAGTGATCCCAGCTGTGAGCCCGGCCGTGGCCCTGCGTACGGCCACGTAATGTACTGCGCATAACTGCGTACTCACAGGCGGTCATGCACAGTACACGGTTTCTTGTTTGTTATCCGCAGCCCGTACACAACGTAGTTACATATGGGCTGCGGGTATATCCATGACAGCACAATGGACTCTATGTCACGGATATCCGCGGTAAAATATAACCCGCTGCGTTCTGTTTACTGCGAGTGGATTACGTAATTCTGACCCGCTAATGTGAGCGGACTTGTGTAATCCAGTGCGATTGATCTGCGGATTACCAGGGATCAAATGGTTGTGGAATCCGTAGCTCCTATCTGGTTGTTCGAGACCGGCCTAAGGTATATCGCTATCTATCTATCGCTATGTGACCAGGGACCGCTCCATGAGGTCACTGCTCCAGCATTTTGCCGACGGTCACATGTGCAGAATCCGGGGGAAGATCCGTGGAGGTGGATCACATCAGGGTTCAAATATGGATGCCTCCTCTTACCAATTGCATCGGTGAGGGGAGAAGAAATGTTAACTTTTTTTTTTACTTTTACGTGATCACCATTGGATAACGGTGATCACATGACCAGGGACCGCTCACTGCGGTCCCCCATGAAATCTCTGGGCTCTGAGCAACTTTGGTAGCCAGGAACAGGGAGATTTAAAATTTCCAGGGCAATCCTTGACTTTTGCACATGCGTCCACCATTTTCATAGAATCATAGACTGGTAGAGTTGGAAGGGTCCCTCAGAGTCATCAGGTCCCCCAGGGTCATCGGGTCCCCCAGAGTCATCAGTTCCTCCAGGGTCATCGGGTCCCCCAGGATCATCAGGTCCTCCAGGGTCATCGGGTCCCCCAGGGTCATCAGGACCAACCCCCTGCTCAGTGCAGGATTCACTAAATCATCCCAGGTAGATGTCTGTCCAGCCTCTGAAGACTTCCAATCGCGAACGGCAAACGCCAACTGAGCAATTGTTTCGCTTTCATAGAATCATAAAACGTTAGAGTTAGAAGAGGTTTCCAGGGTCATCTGGTCCTCCAGGGTCACCGGGACCTCCGGAGTAATCTGGTCCCCCAGGGTCATCAGGTCCAACCCCCTGCTCAGTGCAGAATTCACAAAATCATCCCAGATAGATGTCTGTCCGGCCTCTGAACACTTCCATTGAAGGAGAACTCACCACCTCCCGTGGCAACCTGTTCCACTCATTGATCCCCCTCACAGTCTAATATCTAATCTGTGTCTCCTCCCTTTCAGTTTCATCCCATTGCTTCTAGTCTTTGCTTGTGCAGATGAGAATAGGGCTGATCCCTCTCCACTGTGACAGCCCTTCAGATATTTGTAGACAGCTATTAAGTCTCCTCTCAGCCTTCTCTTCTGCTAAACATTCCCAGATCCTTTACCCGCTCCTCATAGGACATGATTTGCAGACCGCTCACCATCTTGGTAACTCTTCTCTGACTTTGCTCCAGTTTGTCTATGTCTTTTATAAAGTGGGGTGCCCAGAACTGGACCCAGTATTCCAGATGAGGTCTGACTAAGGAAGAGTAGAGGGGGATAATGACCTCACGTGATCTAAACTCTGTGCTTCTCTTAATACATCCCAGACCTGGACCCAATATTCGAGATGAGGTCTGACTAAGGAAGAGTAGAGGGGGATAATGACCTCATGTGATCTAGACTCTATGGTTCTCTTAATACATCCCAGAATTGTGTTTGCCTTTTTGGCTGCTTCATCACATTGTTGACTCATGTTCAATCTATGATCTATTAGTCTACCCAAGTCTTTTTCACATGTACTGCTGCTTAGCCCAATTCCTCCCATTCTGTATGTGCTTTCCTGATGTTTCTTGCCCAGATCTAGGACTTTGCATTTCTCCTTGTTAAATACCATTCTGTTAGTCACCGCCCACAGTGCAAGCTTTTGTAGATCTTTTTGAATCCTCCCTCTCTCATCCCTAGTGTTAGCTATCCCTCCTAGCTTTGTGTCGTCTGCAAATTTGATCAGTTTCCCATCAATTCCTTCCTTCAGATCATTTATAACAATTTTGACCAACACTGGGCCTAGGACAGAGCCTTGTGGTCCCCACTTGATACATTCTCCCACTTGGATGTGTAGCCATTTATGACCACTCTTTGAGTATGATCACTCAGCCAGTTGTGAATCCACCTAACAGTTGCCTTGTCAATTCCAGATTTGGTCATTTTTACAATAAGTATGGTATGAGATACTTTGTCAAATGCTTTACTAAGGTCAAGATATACTATATCCACCGCATATCCCTGATCAACCCAGTCGCTGATACTATCATAGAAGGAAATTAGATTAGTCTGGCATGACTTGTTTGTTACAAACCCATGCTGGCTCTGGTTAATTACTCCATTCTCATCCAAGAACTTGCATACATGCTGTTTAATAATTTGTACAAAGATCTTTCCCGGCATAGAAGTCAGGCTCACAAGCCTGTAGTTTCCTGGATCCACCTTCTTCCGTTTTTTGAAGATTGGGACAACATTAGCCCTTTTCGAATCTTCCAGGGCTTCTCCTGTTCTCCAGGAATTTTCACAGATTATGGCGAGTGGTTCAGCAATTACCTCCGCTGCTTCCTTTAGTACCCTAGGATGTAATTCATCTGGACCTTGAGACTTGAATTCACGTAAGTTAGTTCAGTGTTCCCTCACCATCTCCCTGCTTACAGATAGTCTGCATTCTTTTATTCCCACAATAGCACAGGGAAGATCTGCTGATGTTACATCTACTTTTGTCCTTCTCACCATCATTCTTAACGGATTCACCATTTTCATCCTGTAAGCATCCAATAGCATCTTTGACTTTTCTTTTGCTTTTGACCCCAAATCCTTTTTTATTGCTTCTGGCCTCTCTTACAAGCCTCAGTTCATTATCAGCTTTACCTTTTCTGACCCTTGCCCTACAGTTTCTGCAGACCCCATTATATTCTTCTTTAGATATTCTTCCTCTTCCCATTTGATAAACATATTTTTCCTCCTCTTTAACATGTGTACAAGTTCTGTGTTGATCCATCCGGGTCTCTTTAAATGCTTCACATTCTTCCTTCTTTTAGGGATTGGTAACGATTGTGCTTTGAGAATCTCATTCCACAACATTTCCCAACCTTCTTGGACATTTCTATCCTTAAGAACATCCAGCCATTGGATTCTTCCTCTTTCTGAGTTCAGTAAAATCTGCCTTTCTGAAATCCATCCTTGAGGTCTGAGTCTTCTCAGGTCATCCTCCCCTTGTTATCCAACATCCAAGGATATCATGATCGCTGCCTCCTAAGGTCCCAGCCACCCTTACTTCCTCAACCATTCCCTCCCTGTTGGTAAGAATTAGGCCCAAGATAGCAGATCCCCTTGTTTTCTCTTCTACCTTCTGGAAGATAAAGTTGTCAGTAAGAGCGGATAAGAATCTGCTGGATCCATTACTTTTACCTGAGAGATTCCCAACAAATGTCTGGATGGGTAAAATCTCCCATGATCACTATGTTGGGCTTCTTTGAGAGCTTGGCCATCTGATGTAGAAAGAGTTCCTCCATATCTTCTGCTTGTCCAGGCGGCCTATAGTAAATGCCTACAATGGTGTCCTTTCTGTTGTTCTCTCCTTGTATTCTTACCCAAACAGTTCCTACAGAACTCCCAGCTCTGAAGCTTGAATCTCTGTGGAGATGAATGTTCTCCTAACATACAACACAACACCTCCTCCCCTTTATTAGGTCTGTTCCTTATAAATACATTGTATCCTACAAGCCTTGTATCCAATCGTGTGTATCATCCCACCAAGTCTCCGTGATGCCGATGACATCATATTTCTCTTCCTGTGTTCGGAGCTCCAATTCTCCCTGTTTGTTTCCCAGCTCTGGTCATTTGTGTAGGAACATGTTAGTTTGTGATCGGGGTCTCTTACTCCTCTACTTGTCTTCTGGTTTTTTTTATCTTTGTTCTTTCTTTCCATTTCTAATAGCGAGTGTTACCATACAGTGCGGCATGGGGTCCCGCGGTCGGCGCGCGTCGCTCCGGTGTCGGCTCCAGCAGCCTGGAGCCCTGTGTCGAGGTCATCCCAGCAGCTTGGGTTGGCCAGTGGGTGGCGGCGTGGGCGTGCCCGCCCGTAGGGTGCCGCCTGCACTCCTCTGTGCTTCTTATACAGCAGTGGGTGGAGTTGCCTCCTCCCACTCTCCGCCCCTGGGCGGAACCTTGTGGTTGAAAGACTGGCAGTGAACTGAGCTCATTGCCAGTTATTGGTTCTGCATGCACCTAGCCAGTCTGTCTGCGGTTCTCCTCAGTCAGTCCCTAGTGTTCGGTCAGCTCCCTCTAGTCCCCTTTCACTCTGTCTGTTTGTGTTGGTTCTGTTTGCCTCTAATCTAGTCTGGCCCAGTCAGTACTAGTTGCTATCCAGCACTCTGCCAGTTTGCCTGTGAGTTCCATCTCCAGCCTTGTCAGTTTTGTTTGGTCTGTTACACCTGCCTCCTCTGTCGGCACTCTGTTCCCCCCATTAGGTAGTTTCCTGCTTGTCAGCCGCCAGGTCCCTAGCCAGGGCAGGGACCGCCGTCCAGTTGTCCGCCTGCGGTTAGCCAGGGCCGAGGCAAGTAGGCAGGGACAGTGGGGTGCGGGAAGATCAGGGCATCCCACTTGGCGCTCGGGGGGCAGAGTGCCGTAACAGCGAGGGTCTCAATTGTATTAATTAGCTGTATATTTTCTACATTTTATACATTTTGCTGATGGGAGCATGCGCAGAAGCCATGGTAGGGTCGGCAGATAAAGATTCCTTTGTAGAAGAAATCCAGGGACCTTAGTTATGTAATTTCATCTTCCCTTACGGATACGATTGTTTCGCTATCATCTCCACGGAGGGCGCCAGCTGGGAGGACCTTCCTCTGATAGGACAGGAACCGACCGAGAGGTTTATAACTCTCCTACCTTCCTCAGTACTCCCCTGTCCTGTTGGGGGACGGTCATCTGAGTGGTTCTGGGCACTCTCTAAGGTTCCCAGCAGGAAGTGTGCTGGATCCGAGTGTCTCGGAAAAGATCAGCGCTCCCTTCCTGGAACGTCACCTCCGGTCAGCTGCGCTATCTTGGCAGTCCTCCTAGGCCGGTTTCCTTCCCACTGCGGACCCTAGTAAAAGAGGAGCTAAGTGTGGGGTGGCACCTGTGGTCTTCTCTCCTGCTCACCGGGGGACGGTGGCTTTTTGTCCCAGGTCTTGTCGGCCTCCCATCGGTGGGTCGCATCATCTTGTGAAAGCCTCCCCTCTGCGCCGGCTACTGCACCGATAGCCTTCCCCCAGCGCCGGCCACTGCACCGATAGCCTCCCTCCTGCGCCGGCCACTGCACCAATAGCCTGCCCTCTGTGCTGACCACTGCACCGATGCCTCCCCCCTGTGCTGTCCACTGCACTGATAGCCTCCCCCCTGTGCCGGCCACTACACCGATAGCCTCCCCCCTGTGCCGGCCACTGCACCAATAGCCTGACCCCTGTGCTGGTCACTGCACCAATAGCCTGCCCCCTGTGCCGGCCACTGCACCAATAGCCTGCCCCCTGTGCTGGCCACTGCACCAATAGCCTGCCCCCTGTGCTGGCCACTGCACCGATAGCCTCCCCCCTGTGCCAGCCACTTCACCGATAGCCTGCCCCCTGTGCCGGCCACTGCACTGATAGGCTCCCCCCCTGCGCCGGCCACTACACTGATAGACTCCCCCTTGCGCCGCCAACTGCACCAACAGCCTCCCCTCTGCGCCGGCCACTGCACCAATAGACTGCCCCCTGTGCTGACCACTGCACCGATGCCTCACCCCTTTGCTGGCCACTGCACCAATAGCCTGCCCCCTGTGCTGAGCACTGCACCGATTCCTCACCCCTGTGCTGGCCACTGCACCGATAGCCTCCCCCCTGTACCGGCCACTACACCGATAGCCTCCCCCCTGTGCTGGCCACTGCACCAATAGCCTCCCCCCTGTGCTGGCCACTGCACCAATAGCCTGCCCCCTGTGCTGGCCACTGCACCAATAGCCTGCCCCCTGTGCTGGCCACTGCACCAATAGCCTGCCCCCTGTGCTGGCCACTGCACCAATAGCCTGCCCCTGTGCTGGCCACTGCACCAATAGCCTGCCCCCTGTGCTGGCCACTGCACCGATAGCCTCTCCCCTGTGCCAGCCACTACACTGATAGCCTACCTCCTGTGCCGGCCACTGTACCGATAGCCTACCTCCTGTGCCGGCCACTGTACCGATAGCCTACCTCCTGTGCCGGCCACTGTACCGATAGCCTACCCCCTGCGCCGGCCACTGCACCGATAGCCTCCCCCAGGCGCCGGCCACTGCACCGATGCCTTATCCCTGCGCCAGCCACTGCACTGATGCCTCCCCCCTGCGCCGGCCACTGCACCGATGCCTTACCCCTGTGCTGGCCACTGCACCGATAGCCTCCCACCTGTGCCAGCCACTTCACTGATAGCCTCCCCCCTGCACTGGCCACTGCACCAATAGCCTCCCCCCTGTACCGGCCACTACACCGATAGCCTCCCGCCTGTGCCAGCCACTTCACAGATAGCCTCCCCCCCTGCACTGGCCACTGCACCAATAGCCTCCCCCCTGTGCCAGCCACTTCACCGATAGCCCCACCCTGTGCTGGCCACTGCAACAATAGCCTCCCCCCTGTGCTGGCCACTGCACCGATAGCCTCCCCCCTGTGCCGGCCCCTGCACCAGTACCCTGCCCCCTGTGCTGGCCACTGCACCAATGCCTCTGCCATTTCTGCTCCTAACTCTTTGACTCTTCATACTTGTTCGCTTCAACGTGAAGTTACTAAAAAAAGGCACAAAGAAACCAAAATGGGGAAAAATATAACTAAATGTTGTAATAAATTATTCCCACTTCACCAGCAGGTGGCAGCGGAGTCCATTATGTATCAGCGGGCTTCAGGAGCGCGATTTGTGAAGACGGTGCGTTCAGCGCCGTAGAGGGGTCAATGCCGGGTTTTGTCAGGAGGGGTTCACAGACTTAAATATTGCGGAAGGTACGTGTGGATAAGAAACGCTGATGAAACCTTCACATGGATGGAGGCACACAGCCAGCGCGGCTCCGCTGTATACAGCGTTCTGCCATGTGGTGACCCTCAAAGTACTAACGTAAACCGGCTACATCTGACAGAAGAAGTCCCTCCGCAGCAGCAGAACCCGCAGTTCAGACCTGAGACCAGAGGAAAACGTCAGCGGCTTCTGTATACTCGCTGCTCCCCGGCGCCTACCTACACAGAATCCTGATGCCAGCCAGTGTGCTCCAGGACTGGAAGGTGTCAGAACCTCATGTGGTGGCGCACAGTGGGCACAGGTAACTAAGCTGGCAGCTGAATGCTCCCTAGACCATAACTACCAATTGGTGCTGCCTTCCTCAATCGCCAGGACGTCGACTGATCCGACGGCGGCGGCGCCCGCTGGACAGAGCGGCGCAATACTTTTTCTTTTGCTTTTCAATCAAGATACATGCCTGGCTTGTCTTGATTCCGTTCTGGGCTCATGCTGAGCAGGGCATACCAAGGGGTGGTTTTAAGGGCTCATTCACATGGGCATACGCAGTTTCATCCATGGAATACACATCGGTTTACAGACCAAACTGCATGTATTTACTGTCTGTTTAGTCCTTCTTTGAGTCCATATTCACTGGGTATTTCAGGTGTGCAAAAAAAACAAACACACACACAAGAAGATCCCATAGACCTCCTGACTTTATGCATAATATGCAGTAAATAGAATCCTAGAATGGCCATCGGGCCCTCCAGGGTCATCGGGCCCTCCGGGGTCATCGGGCCCTCCGGGGTCATCGGGCCCTCCGGGGTCATCGGGTCCTGCGGGGTCATCGGGTCCTGCGGGGTCATCGGGTCCTCCGGGGTCATCGGGTCCTCCGATGTCATCGGGTCCTCCGATGTCATGGGGTCCTCCGGGGTCATCGGATCCTCCGGGGTCATCGGGTCCTCCAGGGTCATCGGGTCCTCCAGGGTCATCTATTCCTCCAGGGTGATCGGGACATCCGAGGTCATCGGGTCCTCCAGGGTCATCCGGACCTCCAGGGTCATCCGGACCTCCAGGGTCATCTGGTCCTACGGGGTCATCGGGTCCTCCAGGGTCATCGGGTCCTCCAGGGTCATCGGGTCCTCCGGGGTCATCTGGTCCTCCAGGGTGATCGGGACCTCTGGGGTCATCAGGTCCTCCTGGGTTATCAGGTCCTCCAGGGTCATCGGGTCCTCCAGGGTCATCAGGTCCTCCGGGGTCATCGGGTCTTCCGTGGTCATCGGGCCCTCCAGGGTCATCAGGTCCTCCAGGGTCATTGGGTCCTCCAGGGTGATCGGGACCTCTGGTGTCATCGGGTCCTCCAGGGTCATCAGGTCCTCCAGGATCATCGGGTCCTCCAGGGTCATTAGGTCCTCCAGGGTCATCTGGTCCTGCGGGGTCATCGGGTCCTCCAGGGTCATCAGGTCCTCCAGGGTCATCTATTCCTCCAGGGTGATCGGGACATCCGGGGTCATCGGGTCCTCCAGAGTCATCGGGTCCTCCAGTGTCATCAGGTCCTCCAGAGTCACCGGGTCCTGCGGGGTCATCGGGTCCTCCGGGGTCATCAGGTCCTCCGGGGTCATCAGGTTCTCCGGGGTCATCGGGTCTTCCGGGGTCATCAGGTTCTCCAGGGTCATCGGGTCCTCCGGGGTCATCTGGTCCTCCAGGGTGATCGGGACCTCTGGTGTCATCGGGTCCTCCAGGGTCATCTATTCCTCCAGGGTGATCGGGACATCCGGGGTCATCGGGTCCTCCAGGGTCATCAGGTCCTCCAGAGTCACCGGGTCCAGCGGGGTCACCGGGTCCTGCGGGGTCATCGGGTCCTCCAAGGTCATCAGGTCCTCCAGGGTCATCAGGTTCTCCAGGGTCATCGGGTCCTCCGGGGTCATCTGGTCCTCCAGGGTGATCGGGACCTCTGGTGTCATCGGGTCCTCCTGGGTTATCAGGTCCTCCTGGGTTATCAGGTCCTCCAAGGTCATCGGGTCCTCCAGGGTCATCAGGTCCTCCGGGGTCATCGGGTCTTCCGTGGTCATCGGGTCCTCCGGGGTCATCTGGTCCTCCAGGGTGATCGGGACCTCTGGTGTCATCGGGTCCTCCAGGGTCATCAGGTCCTCCAGGATCATCGGGTCCTCCAGGGTCATCTGGTCCTGCGGGGTCATCTGGTCCTGCGGGGTCATCGGGTCCTCCAGGGTCATCAGGTCCTCCAGGGTCATCTATTCCTCCAGGGTGATCGGGACATCCGGGGTCATCGGGTCCTCCAGAGTCATCGGGTCCTCCAGGGTCATCCAGGGTCATCAGGTCCTCCAGAGTCACCGGGTCCTCCGGGGTCATCGGGTCCTCCAGGGTCATCGGGGCCTCCAAGGTCATCGGGTCCTCCAGGGTCATCAGGGCCTCCGGGGTCATCGGGTCTTCCGGGGTCATCGGGTCTTCCGGGGTCATCAGGTTCTCCAGGGTCATCGGGTCCTCCAGGGTCATCGGGTCCTCCAGGGTGATTGGGACCTCTGGGGTCATCGGGTCCTCCAAGGTCATCGGGTCCTCCAGGGTCATCAGGTCCTCCGGGGTCATCGGGTCTTCCGGGATCAGCGGGCCCTCCAAGGTCATCGGGTCCTCCAGGGTCATCGGGTCCTCCAGGGTCATCGGGTCCTCCAGGGTCATCAGGTCCTCCAGAGTCATCGGGTCCTGCGGGGTCATCAGGTCCTCCAGGGTCATCGGGTCCTCCGCAGTCATCTGGTCCTCCAGGGTGATCGGGTCCTCCAGGGTGATCGGGTCCTCCAGGGTCATCGGGTCATCCAGGGTCATCAGGTCCTCCAGAGTCACCGGGTCCTGTGGGGTCATCGGGTCCTCCAAGGTCATCGGGCCCTCCAGGGTCATCAGGTCCTCCGTGGTCATCGGGTCTTCCGGGGTCAGCGGGCCCTCCAGGGTCATCAGGTTCTCCAGGGTCATCGGGTCCTCCGGGGTCATCGGGTCCTCCAGGGTGATTGGGACCTCTGGGGTCATCGGGTCCTCCAGGGTCATCAGGTCTTCCACGGTCATCGGGTCCTCCAGGGTCATCGGGTCCTGCGGGGTCATCGGGTCCTCCAGGGTCATCAGGTCCTCCGGGGTCATCGGGTCCTCCGGGGTCATCGGGTCCTCCGGGGTCATCTGGTCCTCCAGGGTGATCGGGACCTCTGGTGTCATCGGGTCCTCCAGGGTCATCAGGTCCTCCAGGGTCATCAGGTCCTCCGGGGTCATCGGGTCTTCCGTGGTCATCGGGCCCTCCAGGGTCATCAGGTCCTCCAGGGTCATTGGGTCCTCCGGGGTCATCTGGTCCTCCAGGGTGATCAGGACCTCTGGTGTAATCGGGTCCTCCAGGGTCATCAGGTCCTCCAGGATCATCGGATCCTCCAGGGTCATTAGGTCCTCCAGGGTCATCTGGTCCTGCGGGGTCATCGGGTCCTCCAGGGTCATCAGGTCCTCCAGGGTCATCTATTCCTCCAGGGTGATCGGGACATCCGGGGTCATCGGGTCCTCCAGGGTCATCAGGTCCTCCAGAGTCACCGGGTCCTGCGGGGTCATTGGGTCCTCCAGGGTCATCGGGTCCTCCAGGGTCATCGGGTCCTCCAGGGTCATCGGGTCCTCCAAGGTCATCGGGTCCTCCAGGGTCATCAGGTCCTCCAGAGTCATCGGGTCCTCCAGGGTGATCGGGACCTCTGGTGTCATCGGGTCCTCCAGGATCATCGGGTCCTCCAGGGTCATTAGGTCCTCCAGGGTCATCTGGTCTTGCGGGGTCATCGGGTCCTCCAGGGTCATCAGGTCCTCCAGGGTCATTGGGTCTTCTGGGGTCATCGGGTCCTCCAGGGTCATCGGGTCCTCCGGGGTCATCTATTCCTCCAGGGCGATCGGGACATCCGGGGTCATCGGGTCCTCCAGAGTCATCAGGTCCTCCACGGTCATCGGGTCCTCCAGGGTCATCCAGGGTCATCAGGTCCTCCAGAGTCACTGGGTCCTGCCGGGTCATCAGGTCCTCCGGGGTCATCGGGTCTTCCGGGGTCATCAGGTCCTCCAGGGTCATCGGGTCCTCCGGGGTCATCTGGTCCTCCAGGGTGATCGGGACCTCTGGTGTCATCGGGTCCTCCAGGGTCATCAGGTCCTCCAGGATCATCGGGTCCTCCGGGGTCATTAGGTCCTCCAGGGTCATCTGGTCTTGCGGGGTCATCGGGTCCTCCAGGGTCATCAGGTACTCCACGGTCATCGGGTCTTCTGGGGTCATCGGGTCCTCCATGGTCATCGGGTCCTCCGGGGTCATCTATTCGTCCAGGGTGATCGGGACATCCGGGGTCATCGGGTCCTCCAGGGTCATCGGGTCCTCCAGGGTCATCCAGGGTCATCAGGTCCTCCAGGGTCATCAGGTCTTCCAGGGTCATTAGGTCCTCCAGGGTCATCTGGTCTTGCGGGGTCATCGGGTCCTCCAGGGTCATCAGGTCCTCCAGGGTCATTGGGTCTTCTGGGGTCATCGGGTCCTCCAGGGTCATCGGGTCCTCCGGGGTCATCTATTCCTCCAGGGTGATCGGGACATCCGGGGTCATCGGGTCCTCCAGAGTCATCGGGTCCTCCAGGGTCATCCAGGGTCATCAGGTTCTCCAGAGTCACCGGGTCCTCCGGGGTCATCGGGTCCTCCAGGGTCATCGGGGCCTCCAAGGTCATCGGGTCCTCCAGGGTCATCAGGGCCTCCGGGGTCATCGGGTCTTCCGGGGTCATCAGGTTCTCCAGGGTCATCGGGTCCTCCAGGGTCATCGGGTCCTCCAGGGTGATTGGGACCTCTGGGGTCATCGGGTCCTCCAAGGTCATCGGGTCCTCCAGGGTCATCAGGTCCTCCGGGGTCATCGGGTCTTCCGGGATCAGCGGGCCCTCCAAGGTCATCGGGTCCTCCAGGGTCATCGGGTCCTCCAGGGTCATCGGGTCCTCCAGGGTCATCAGGTCCTCCAGAGACATCGGGTCCTGCGGGGTCATCAGGTCCTCCAGGGTCATCGGGTCCTCCGGGGTCATCTGGTCCTCCAGGGTGATCGGGTCCTCCAGGGTCATCGGGTCATCCAGGGTCATCAGGTCCTCCAGAGTCACCGGGTCCTGTGGGGTCATCGGGTCCTCCAAGGTCATCGGGCCCTCCAGGGTCATCAGGTCCTCCGTGGTCATCGGGTCTTCCGGGGTCAGCGGGCCCTCCAGGGTCATCAGGTTCTCCAGGGTCATCGGGTCCTCCGGGGTCATCGGGTCCTCCAGGGTGATTGGGACCTCTGGGGTCATCGGGTCCTCCAGGGTCATCAGGTCTTCCACGGTCATCGGGTCCTCCAGGGTCATCGGGTCCTGCGGGGTCATCGGGTCCTCCAGGGTCATCAGGTCCTCCGGGGTCATCGGGTCCTCCGGGGTCATCGGGTCCTCCGGGGTCATCGGGTCCTCCGGGGTCATCTGGTCCTCCAGGGTGATCGGGACCTCTGGTGTCATCGGGTCCTCCAGGGTCATCAGGTACTCCAGGGTCATCAGGTCCTCCGGGGTCATCGGGTCTTCCGTGGTCATCGGGCCCTCCAGGGTCATCAGGTCCTCCAGGGTCATTGGGTCCTCCGGGGTCATCTGGTCCTCCAGGGTGATCAGGACCTCTGGTGTCATCGGGTCCTCCAGGGTCATCAGGTCCTCCAGGATCATCGGATCCTCCAGGGTCATTAGGTCCTCCAGGGTCATCTGGTCCTGCGGGGTCATCGGGTCCTCCAGGGTCATCAGGTCCTCCAGGGTCATCTATTCCTCCAGGGTGATCGGGACATCCGGGGTCATCGGGTCCTCCAGGGTCATCAGGTCCTCCAGAGTCACCGGGTCCTGCGGGGTCATTGGGTCCTCCAGGGTCATCGGGTCCTCCAAGGTCATCGGGTCCTCCAAGGTCATCGGGTCCTCCAGGGTCATCAGGTCCTCCAGAGTCATCGGGTCCTCCAGGGTGATCGGGACCTCTGGTGTCATCGGGTCCTCCAGGATCATCGGGTCCTCCAGGGTCATTAGGTCCTCCAGGGTCATCTGGTCTTGCGGGGTCATCGGGTCCTCCAGGGTCATCAGGTCCTCCAGGGTCATTGGGTCTTCTGGGGTCATCGGGTCCTCCAGGGTCATCGGGTCCTCCGGGGTCATCTATTCCTCCAGGGTGATCGGGACATCCGGGGTCATCGGGTCCTCCAGAGTCATCAGGTCCTCCACGGTCATCGGGTCCTCCAGGGTCATCCAGGGTCATCAGGTCCTCCAGAGTCACTGGGTCCTGCCGGGTCATCAGGTCCTCCGGGGTCATCGGGTCTTCCGGGGTCATCAGGTCCTCCAGGGTCATCGGGTCCTCCGGGGTCATCTGGTCCTCCAGGGTGATCGGGACCTCTGGTGTCATCGGGTCCTCCAGGGTCATCAGGTCCTCCAGGATCATCGGGTCCTCCGGGGTCATTAGGTCCTCCAGGGTCATCTGGTCTTGCGGGGTCATCGGGTCCTCCAGGGTCATCAGGTACTCCACGGTCATCGGGTCTTCTGGGGTCATCGGGTCCTCCATGGTCATCTATTCGTCCAGGGTGATCGGGACATCCGGGGTCATCGGGTCCTCCAGGGTCATCGGGTCCTCCAGGGTCATCCAGGGTCATCAGGTCCTCCAGGGTCATCAGGTCTTCCGGGGTCATCGGGTCTTCCGGGGTCATCGGGTCTTCCGGGGTCATCGGGCCCTCCAAGGTCATCGGGTCCTCCAGGGTCATCAGGTCCTCCGGGGTCATCGGGTCCTCCAGGGTCATCGGGTCCTGCGGGGTCATCGGGTCCTCCGGTGTCATCAGGTCCTCCAGGGTTATCAGGTCCTCCAGGGTTATCAGGTCCTCCGGGGTCATCGGGCCCTCCAGGGTGATCGGGACCTCCAGGGTGATCGGGTCCTCCAGGGTCATCAGGTCTTCCACGGTCATCGGGTCCTCCAGGGTCATCGGGTCCTCCAGGGTCATCAGGTCCTCCAGGGTCATCGGGTCCTCCAGAGTCATCGGGTCCTCCAGGGTCATCCAGGGTCATCGGGTCCTCCGGGGTCATCGGGTCCTCCGGGGTCATCAGGCCCTCCAGGGTCATCGGGTCCTCCAGGGTCATCAGGTCCTCCAGGGTCATCAGGTCCTCCAGGGTCATGGGGTCCTCCAGGGTCATCAGGTCCTCCAGAGTCATCGGGTCCTGCGGGGTCATCGGGTCCTTCAGGGTCATCGGGTCCTCCAGGGTCATCGGGTCCTCCAGGGTCATCGGGTCCTCCAGAGTCATCGGGCCCTCCAGGGTCATTGGGTCCTCCAGGGTGATCGGGACCTGCGGGGTTATCAGGTTGTACAGATGAGAATAGAGCTGATCCCTCTGCACTGTGACAGCCTGTTCCACTCACTGATCCCCCTCACTGTCTAATATCTAATCTGTGTCTCCTCCCTCTCAGTTTCATCCCATTGCTTCTAGTCTTTCCTTGTACAGATGAGAATAGGGCTGATCCCTCTGCACTGTGGCAGCCCTTCAGATATTTGTAGGCCGTAAATAAAAATGAAAACCTAAAAACTGAGACAAAATGCTCTGTATGTGCCCCGAAATGGTAGCAATAAAAACTGCAGCTCGTTGCACAGAAAACATTCAGAGCTCAGTTCATGGAAGAGTAAAAAACACTTAGGGGACTCTGAATACAGGGATGAAAAAAAACGAAATTCCCCAAAAAAGAAGTTTTATTGTGCAAAAGTGGAAAAACCTTGGTTTCCAGCCTGTGGAAGTAAATAAAGCATGATTGTAGGCACTGGCAGCAAGCAGAGATATTGAAAGTAGTGAGAAATGGAAATATAAAGATTATAACAAAGGTGCAGAAGCTTTATCCATGGAGGAGCAGGCGCGCCATTTTTCATGAGGCCATTGGTGGACGTGTTCAGAGAATGGGGCAAACCTGTTCTCTGTTTCTTGCTGTCAAGTTGTAATGTCACTGGTTGAACACAAGATGGCAGAACTGGATGTCACCTACAGTAGTCTCCTTTCCCGGGTGTTCAGTGTCGCCCAGTCCTCAGATACCTCCAGGGCCTGTATTCTGTAACAGCCGGAGCGGTGAATGAACAATGGTATCGCCCCAACAGATGAGGAGGGCAGAGGGCGATGATGATGAACCGACTGCAACAACCTGACAGTAAGTCACTCTAAGGCCAAATGTCCACGGGCGGAACTGAATAGCGGAATCCGCGGTTCAAGCCGCCCATAAACAATCAAGGGCGCCCATAGCAAAATTTAAGTATGCAGATTTGATTGCGGAAAACAAATCCCAGCATGCTCCATTTTTGCTGCGCTCACCGCAGGCGTGCCGCAAATCCCACGAGAAACCAGGGGATCTACAAAAGAAACCTCCACAGCGCGGGTGCGGCAGCGCGCCGTCTGGCATGCCCGCCCGCATCCACAGTGGAGAAGGTGGAAGACCTGCACAGCCAGGCAGAGGATCGGGATGGGTAAGTAATGTCCTCTTGCCCGTGAACATGAGGCCTAACTCCAGCTCTCCCTAGAAGCCCCTTTACATGGGCTGTCAGTCGTGTGAACGGCTGTACGAGCGCTGATGTCACCGCTGAGGTCCTCAGCGCTCACGCAGAGTATTGAAACTCGTCCACCTCTTGCTCAGCGCTTCCTCCTCTTATGTTAAGTGCTGAATGGGGAACGTTTACACGGAACGACAAGCCAGCGAGCCAACAAGTGCGAGCAAGGTTGTTTAAGTTGACTGAAAAGTCAGTCTAAACAACCGCGAACGACAACTGAGCAATTGATTCACTTTCATAGAATCATAAAATGTTAGAGTTAGAAGGGGCCTCCAGGGTTATCAGGACCTCCGGGGTCTACAGGTCCTCTGGGGTCATCGGGGTCCAACCCCCTGCTCAGTGCAGGATCACTAAATCATCCCAGACAGATGTCTGTCCGGCTTCTGAAGACTTCCATTGTAGGAGAACTCCCCACCTCCCGTGGCAACCTGTTCCACTCATTGATCCCCCTCACTGTCTAATATCTAATCTGTGCCTCCTCCCTCTCAGTTTCATCCCATTGCTTCTAGTCTTTCCTTGTGCAGATGAGAATAGGGCTGATCCCTCTGCACTGTGACAGCCCTTCAGATATTTGTAGACCGCTATTAAGTCTCCTCTCAGCCTTCTTTTCTGCTAAACATTCCCAGATCCTTTACCCGCTCCTCATAGGACATGATTTGTAGACCGCTCACCATCTTGGTGACTCTTCTGTGAACTTGCTCCAGTTTGTCTATGTCTTCTATAAAGTGGGGTGCCCAGAACTGGACCCAGTATTCCAGATGAGGTCTGACTAAGGAAGAGTACAGGGGGATAATGACCTCACGTGATCTAGACTCTATGCTTCTCTTAATACATCCCAGAATTGTGTTTGCCTTTTTGGCTGCTGCATCACATTGTTGACTCATGTTCAGTCTATGATCTATTAGTATACCCAAGTCTTTTTCACATGTGCTGCTGCTTAGCCCAATTCCTCCCATTCTGTGTGTGCTTTACTGTTGTACCATGTGTTGAGCCCACTCAGAGCTGGTGTGGTGCATACTTGTCTGCAGTGTCCTTCTCTCCTCCCCTGAAGACGGTCTGGACACCTGCTGTCCCTCCCCTCCTTGCATCCTGGAGTGCGTGCATTGTGTAGTGTGCTGTACGGTGACCACACAGGTGCAGGCGCCTGCAGGTTTCTCCCTATCCCTGGGCAGGTGTGGCCCCCAGACTTCTGATGTCCTATTTGTGTGTCAGATGTCTGATGCCTGACACTGTTCCCTATGTAAGCATGGTGGCTGACTCTCTATTCCCCTGGTGTGAGGACACTTGCACTGGCTATGGTTCACCAGCTGTATGCATGTGAGCTCTGGGTGGGGTTCCCGTTATATGTTGTATGCACAGCCATGTTTGTTGGCGTGAACAGTGACGTAGGTTAGGTCTATGCAGGTGGCCAGACATGTGCTCTATGTGCTGTCCTGTTCTGTGTTCAGTGTGTGTGAACAGTGTCGTGTCCTATGTGTGTCTAGTGCATCTCTCCAGGTTCATGATCAGGGATGAAGACAGTGGGGCTGACCTTATCAGGATGATTACTCTGCTTTTAGGCAGGGGTTCCCCACTTTCCCTCATTAGTAAGGGACATGGATCCTTCCATCTTTTACCTGGAGAGGTGTAGTTTGTAAGTGCAAATGCTGTTTGAGTGTTTGCAGGTTTTAATCGGACACGCTTGGATCCGTTCTGAGGCGCTTTAGTGTGCCCAGCGGACGTAACATACATCTTTTTGAATCCTCTCTCTTCCCTAGTGTTAGCTACCGCGTTTCCCCGAAAATAAGACACCCCCAAAAATTCACAGAAGTCCCAAATATAAGGCACCCCCCGATAGTAAGGCATAGTAAAGTGTGCAGGCAAGTCAAGAGGCCTGTCCCCTGCTGCCATCCCCGTTGTCTCCTACCTCCAGATGTATAGGTAGATCTGCAGAGCTCCCCCTGGTGGCCGGAAGCTGCAATACCATCCCTGCTTACAAGTGGTACAGGAACTTCTGTCTGCAGACAGATACATTACTTTACAGCCCTTTTTTTTTTATGGCTCTGTGTGTGAGTCAGGCACCCTGTGTGATTCTTAAGGCTGGGTTCTCACAGAGCGTATTTCCAGCGGAAATCTCGCAGTTTGGCCACAGCGATAAACAGCGAGATTTCCGCCGGGAAAGCGCTGCTTCAATACCCACGGCACTCAGCCGCTTGTTTTGAAGCGACCTGGCCGCACGCTTTTCCATTTCTGTGGCCAGTAAATCCGCACCACAACACCGGCTTCTCCCAGCTTTGCCATGACAGATTTGCTGTCCCATGTGGACGAGATTTCTGAGAAATTTCGTCCACAAAGCTGGCCAATTGAGGGATTAGCGGCCACAGACGGATTTGCCGTGGCGAAATAAGACACCCCCTGAAAATAAGACAGCGCATATTTGGGAGCAAAAATTAATATAAGACGCTTCTTATTTTCGGAGAAACAGGGTATCCCTCCTAGCTTTGTGTTGTCGGTAAATTTGATCAGTTTCTCATCAATTCCTTCCTTCAGATCATTTATAACAATGTTGACCAACACTGGGCCCAGGACAGAGCCTTGTAGTTCCCACTTGATACATTCTTCCACTTGGATGTGCAGCCATTTATGACCCCTCTTTGAGTACGATCACTCAGCCAGTTGTGAATCCACCTAACAGTTGCCTTGTCAATCCCAGATTTGGTCATTTCATCAGTAAGTCTGGTATGAGATACTTTGTCAAATGCTATACTAAAGTCAAGATATACTATATCCACCGCATCTCCCTGATCAACCCGGTCAGTGATTCTGTCATTGAAGGAAATTAGATCCGTCTGGCATGACCTGTTTGTTACACACCCACGCTGGCTCTGGTTAATTACTCCATTCTCATCCAAGTACTTGCATACATGCTGTTTAATAATTTGTACAAAGATCCTTCCCGGTATAGCAGTCAGGCTCACAGGCCTGTAGTTTCCTGATCCACCTTCTTCCCTTTTTTGAAGATGGGGACATTTGCCCTTTGCCAATCTTCTGAGATTCCCCCTGTTCTCCAGGAATTTTCACAGATTATGGCGAGTGGTTCAGCAATTACCTCCGCTGCTTCCTGTAGTATCCTAGGATGTAATTCATCTGGACCTTGAGACTTGGGTTCATGTAAGTTAGCTGAGTGTTCCCTCACCATCTCTCTGCTTACAGATAGCCTGCATTCTTTTATTCCTCCAATAGCACAGGGAAGATCAGCTGATGTTACATCTACTTTCTGAGAGGAAACAGATACAAAATAGAAATTTAACAGTCCGTCCTTCTCAACATCCTTCTTAACCAATTCCCCATTTTCCTCCTGTAAGCATCCAATAGCATCTCTGACTTTTCTTTTGCTTTTGACCCCCCAAATCCTTTTTTATTGCTTTTGGCCTCTCTTACAAGCCTCCATTCATTATTAGCTTTCTCTTTTCTGACCCTTGCCCTACAGTTTCTGCAGACCCCATTATATTCTTCTTTAGATATTCCCCCTCTTTCCATTTGATAAACATATTTTCCTTCCTCTTTAACATGTGTACAAGTTCTGTGTTCATCCATCCGGGTCTCTTTAAATGCTTCCCATTCTTCCTTCTTTTAGGAATTGGTAACGATTGTGCTTTGAGAATCTCATTCCACAATATTTCCCAACCTTCTTGGACATTTCTGTCCTTAAGAACATCCAGCCATTCGATTCTTCCTCTTTCTGAGTCCATTACAATCTGCCTTTCTGAAATTCATCCTTGAGGTCTGACTTTTCTCTGGTCTTCTTCCCCTTACTAACATCCAAGGATATCATGATCGCTGCCTCCTAAGGTCCCAGCCACCCTTACTTCCCCAACCATTCCCTTCCTGTTGGTAAGAATCAGGTCCAAGATAGCAGATCCTCTTGTTTTCTCTTCGACCTTCTGGAAGATAAAGTTGTCACAAGAGCGGATAAGAATCTGTTGGATCCATTACTTTTACCAGAGAGATCCCCAACAAATGTCTGGATGGGTAAAATCTCCCATGATCACTATGTTGGGCTTCATTGAGAGCTTGGCCATCTGATGTAGAAGGAGTTCCTCCATATCTTCTGCTTGTCCCGGCAGCCTATAGTAAATGCCTACAATGATGTCCTTTCTGTTGTTCTCTCCTTGTATTCTTACCCAAACAGTTCCTACAGAACTCCCAGCTCTGAAGCTTGAATCTCTGTGGAGATGAATGTTCTCCTAACATACAACACAACACCCCCCCCCCCCCCCTTTATTAGGTCTGTTCCTTATAAATAAGTTGTATCCTACAAGCCTTGTATCCAATCATGTGTAGCATCCCACCAAGTTTCCGTGATGCCGATGACATCATATTTCTCTTCCTGTGTTCGGAGCTCTAATTCTCCTTGTTTGTTTCCCATGCTCTGGGCATTTGTGTAGGAACATGTTAGTTTGTGATCGGGGTCTCTTGCTCCTCTACTTTACTTCATATTTTTTGTCTTTGCTCTTTGCTTTTCTAATAGCGAGGTTCTCAGATGTATTAATTAGCTGTATATTTTTACCTTTCATTTCACTTTTACTACTAGTGCCACCGTGGGAGTCAGTCTTACTACTGAGGTTACTGTAGGGGTGATAATTATTACTGAGGCAACTGTGGGGCACTAATAGTACTGGGGCTACTGTGGGAATCACTATTATTACTGAGGCCACTGTGGGAGTCACTATTACTACTGGGGCCACTGTAGGGGGCACTATTACTCCCGAGGCAACAATTGGGGACATTATGACCCTTGAGGCCGCTGTGGAGGAAAGTATTACTACTGAGGCCACTGTGGGGGACACTTACTACTGGGGCCACTGTGGGAGTCATTATTACTACTGGGGCCACTGTGGAGGATCAATATTACTAGTGAGGCCACTGTGGGGGAAATTATTACTGCTGCGATCACTGTGGGGGTCTCTCTTACTACTGAGGCCACAATGGGGTCACTACAGAGGCCACTGTGGGAATTACTATAACTACTGAGGCCAATATGGTGGTCAATATTTCTACAGAGGCCAATGTAGGGGTCACTATCACTACTGAGGCCACTGTGGGGGTCAGAATGACTACTTGTGCCACAGTGGTGATCACTCTTAGGCTTCCTGCACACGGGTGGAAATTCCACAGAGGGATTTCCCGCAGAATTTCCACCTGTGTCCGCTGCCCTAGGATAAAGCAATCCTATGCAGATAGCCGCAATTTGACAGCGTGAAAACGCGCGGTGAACAAATCACGGCATGTCCTATTTCTGTGCAGGTCTAGCCGAGGCCCGCACAGAAACGTCACTAGTAACGCTCTGGCTCCGCTCTGCGCATGCCCTGGCTGGCCAGCACATAGCAGAGAGGGGAGACGCTGGCAGCAGGTCAGCCGGGGGTCACTGCAGGGGCACGGCGGGCATCCCGCTGTGAGTAGGGGAAACTAATACTACTGATGGCATTGGGAGAGAAACTATTACTACTGAGGCCAATATGTGGGATCAATATTACTACTGAAGCTACTGTGGGGGGCATTTTTATTAATGAGGCCTCTGTGGGGGCCATTATTACTACTGTGGCCACTGTGGGGGACACTATTGAAATTGGGGCCACTGTGGGGTTCACTATTACTACTAGCGCCACTGTGGGGTTCACTATTACTACTAGCACCACTGTGGGGGTCACTATTACTACTGGGGCCACTGTGGGGGTCACTATTACTACTGGGGCCACTGTGGGGTTCACTATTACTACTAGCACCACTGTGGGGTTCACTATTACTACTAGTGCCACTGTGGGGGTCACTATTACTACTTAGCCCTCTGTGGGGGTGACTCTTATTACTAGGGCCACCGAGGATCGCTATTAGTACAGCGGCCACTGTTGGGGACATTATTTATGCAGAGGCTGCTGTGGGGGGACACTATTACTACTGACAACTGTGAGGGTCACTATTTCCATTGAGGCCACTGTGGGGTCACTCTTACTGCTGAGGCCACTATGGAGTCACTATTATTAATGAGGCCATTTTGGGGGACACTATTACTACTGGGACCACTGTGGGAGTCAATATTACTACTGGGGTCACTGTAGGGGGTACTATTACTAATTAAGGTGCTGTGGGGGACACTCTTACTATTGGGGCCCTTGTGGGGACACTCTTACTAATGGGGCCACTGAGGGGACACTCTTACTACTGAGGCCACAGTGGGGACAAAAAGCTAATGAGGCCACTGTCGGAAACACTATCAGTACTGGGGCCACTGTGGGAGGTCAATATTACTACAAAAGCTACTGTGGGGGTCACTATTAGTACTGAGGCCACTGTGGGGACATTCTTACTACTGGCACCACAGTGGGGGACACTAATACTACTGATGCCACTGTGGAGGATCAATATTACTACTGAAGCTACTGTGGGGGGCATTTTTATTAATAAGGCCTCTGTGGAGGGGTCATTATTACTACTGTAGGGGACACTATTGCTACTGGGGCCACTGTGGGGTTCACTATTACTACTAGCGCCAATGTGGGTGGACACTAGTACTGCTAAGGCCACTGTGGGGGTCACTAGTATTACTGTGGCCACTGTGGTGTCACTTTTGCTATTGAGGCCACTGTGGGGGACATTATTACTACTTAGCCCCCTGTGAGGGTTACTCTTACTACTAGGGCTACTGTGAGGGTCATTATTACTACAGAGGCGACTGTGGGAGACATTATTAATACAGAGGCTGCTGTGGGGGGACACTCTTACTACCGACAACTGTGAGGGTCACTCTTACTACTGAGGCCACTATCGGGTCACTATTATTAATGAGGGCATTGTGGGGGACACTATTAGTACTGAGGCCACTGTGGCGGTCACTATTACTACTGGGGCCACTGTGGCAGTCACTATTACTATTGGGGCAACGATGGGGGTCAATATTACTACTGAGGCCACTGTGGGGGACATTATTATTACTGAGGCCACAGTGGGGTCAATATTGCTACTGTGGGAATCACTACTGGGGCAACTATGAGAGTCATTATTACTACTAAGGCCATTGTGGGGGACATTATTACTACTGAGGCCACTGTGGGGGTCACTTTTACTAATGACGCCACTGTGGAGGACACTATTACTATTGAGACCACTCTGGGGGATCAATATTACTACTGAGGACACTGTGCGGATACTTTTACTACTGGGCCAACTGATGTGGACACTATTACTACTGAAGCCACTGTGAAGGACACTATTACTATTAGGACCACTGTGGGGGACACTATTACTACTAGGACCACTGTAGGGAACACTATTACTACTGGGGACACTGTGGGGGGCATCATTACAGCTGTGGGGCCACTCTTACTACTAAGGTCACTGCGTGGGTTACTATAATTACTGGGGCCACCATGGGGGTCAATATTACTAGTGGGGTCACTATGGGGGCCAATCCTACTATTGGGACCACTGGAGGGTACACTATTAGTACTAGGGCCACTGTGGGCGGTCACATTTACTACTAAGGCCAGTGTGGGAGCCGATCCTACTGCTGAGGCCACTGTGGGAGCCAATCCTACTGCTGAGTCCACTGTGGGGGTTACTATTACTACTGAGGCCACTGTAGGGGGCACTATTACTACTGGGGCCATTGTGAGGGGCACTATTCCTACTGTGGGTGACATCTTTTACCACTGGGACACTATTACTATTAGGACCACTGTGGGGGACACTATTACTACTAGGACCTCTGTAGGGAACACTATTACTACTGGGGACACTGTGGGGGGCATCATTACAGCTGTGGGGGCCACTCTTACTACTAAGGTCACTGCGTGGGTTACTATAATTACTGGGGCCACCATGGGGGGCAATATTACTAGTGGGGTCACTATGGGGGCCAATCCTACTATTGGGACCACTGGAGGGTACACTATTAGTACTAGGGCCACTGTGGGCGGTCACATTTACTACTGAGGCCAGTGTGGGAGCCGATCCTACTGCTGAGGCCACTGTGGGAGCCAATCCTACTGCTGAGTCCACTGTGGGGGTTACTATTACTACTGGGGCCACTGTAGGGGGCACTATTACTACTGGGGCCATTGTGAGGGGCACTATTCCTACTGTGGGTGACATCTTTTACCACTGGGGCCACTGTGGGGGATACTTTTACTACTCGGGTACTATGGGGGCACTAGTGCTTTTGTAGCTACTGTGAGGGTCACTAGTAGTACTGAGGCCACTGTGGGGGTCATGATTACTACTGGGGCCACTGTGGGGGTCACTGTTACTACTGCGGCTACTGTGGGGGCCAGTCTTACTACTTGGGCCACTAGGTGGGTAACTGTTATTACTGGGACCGCTGTGGAGGCCACTGTGGGGGGCACTATTACTACTGGGGCTACTACTGAAGCTGATAGTGAGTTGCTGTGTGTACATTAATCCGTTGAGAACCATGTGTTATCACAATGCGCAGGTTTTGTGCATCTTGCAATCATACAGAAGTTGCGCGTTTTCCTTATTCGTGCAATTACAGCTTAAGGGGGAGACTTACTATTGGGGTTACTATTACTTCTGGGTCTACTGAAGGGGGCAGAATTACAAGTTGGGGCCGCTAAAATAAAAACCTATGTTGTCATAAGCCACGCCCCCTTTAACGTAGCCAAGAAAAGCCTGCGCAACATCCAAGGATAGGTGGCAACAACAGTCACGCAGTGTGTGTGACTATGGCGCCCACATCCACAGGGGGTCAGATACTTTACAGTAAGATGGCAGGAGGGGAATTCCTCTTTAGTGCATGGCTTGGCCTCCTGTAACCACGCAGCGCGGTCAGTGACTGACCGGCTGGACGCACCATTGTCTGTACTTCCCGGCCGCGCTCCAGGATGTGACCCTCTCTTCCCTCCCTGAGCCTGGAACAACAACTCTCTAAGCCGTATGGACCGCGAGGCGACTCTGTGCTGTATGGATGTGACAGTGACCCCTGACCCCATGGGGGGTATATATATATCCACATGCCTGGCTCATGGTTGTGTTGGCGACGACTCGCTTCTTATCATTGTGTCATCTCAGTACACCGCCACATTTGAAGAGGTGAAGTCCAGTTTGACAATCTGCAGCACAAATCTGTGCGTCCTCAACGTGTGAACGCAGCGTGAAAACCCCCAAATATCCCTCTATTCCAGATGTAAACGGCCAGGCGTATTGCTGGCAAGTCACTTCTTAAAATGTATGTGTACCCCCCCATGAAAGGTACCCCCTACTGAAAAAAACGTGCGCCCCCACCCCAGTAGGTGCCCCTCCTCTGCTGTAAAGTATGAACACCCTGAAAAGTATGCATGTCCTTCCCTTTAAATGGTGCATGTGCCCCCCCCCCCCCGAAAAGTATATGCACCCCTCCACCTGAAAGGTATGTGATTCCCCCCCGAAAAGTATGTGAGCCCCCAACCTGGGAAAAAGTCCACCCCCCCCCCTTATAACCTCAAAACCATGTGTACCCCTCTAAGAGTATGAGCGCTCGGCCGCTGGAAGGTCTGGCTCCAGCCTGAAAGTACAGCTATGATGATGAAATAGTTTATATTGTCCATGGAGCGCGCAAATGACTTCCTGAGTCTGACAGAATCTGTACAAACAGCGCGGTAAACAAAGAAGCCCCCGCTGCTGCCGGATAGAACTAGTGCTGAAGGCCCATTTACACGCAGCCATGAGCGCTCAAAAATGGTTTTTTGTGCAAGATCATTTTGCATAAAGTATTAAGTATCTACTCAGCCACTTCATAGCTTATCAGTGTACAAATGAAGCTCCAGCTGAAAGCAGTTACTAGCCCGAGGGGGGCTCTTATCTGCTTTCAGCTCCTTTGTTCTCCGACGGGAAACAATGCTATCAGCACTCCCCGTGGAGAACTCCTGATAAGACCGCACAACGATTTTTAGGTTGGCCTGAAGTTTAGACGCAACGACGATCGCTTTTTAGCAATTTTGATCATCGCTCCATGTAAATGCGCCTTAAGAAATACTAGAATTAAATTATATAACCAGAACAAAAGGCTACAAGAACCACACGGCAGCACAAAGAAGGGGTGCATGGTTACCCCTGGGAGCATTATATATAGGGGTCCTGGGGGTCTATGTCTTCTCTTGGAAGGATTACACACTTATTGTGACAACCAATCCCTTCCCCAGAAGGAGTACGTGTGTGTATATATATATATATACTAGCTGATATACCCGGCTTCGCCCGAGTTAATTTGGTACTGGTGTTTATCTGGTGTTCACACGCAAAAGCTTATGAAGTCGTGGTTACTTTAGAGATACTGAGGAAAAACATATGTTCACCATTTTGCATAGTTCTCTGCGTTACCCAGGAAACACCACGTGGAGGTAACCATGTGACGTTTCCTTCATATAAAATGACATCAGGAAGTGAGAGAATTAGATTACATACATAAAATTTGGACACTAATTATTTTGCGCATAGAATTGAATAATTGAGTTGGGACCCATTAGCTTTTCCTATTTATGACATAATCTATGCTTGCGCCAAATTTCAAGTTTCTACGACATCGG
This sequence comes from Eleutherodactylus coqui, assembly GCF_035609145.1. Taxonomy (NCBI): domain Eukaryota; kingdom Metazoa; phylum Chordata; class Amphibia; order Anura; family Eleutherodactylidae; genus Eleutherodactylus; species Eleutherodactylus coqui. The sequence continues at coordinate 344,450,231 of NC_089838.1, forward strand.
GAAATTGGAGAATTAGAGTCAGTCAGTCAGTGAGTCAGTCAGTCAGTCAGTGAGTCAGTCAGTGAGTCAGTCAGTCAGTGAGTCAGTCAGTGAGTCAGTCAGTCAGTCAGTGAGTCAGTCAGTGAGTCAGTGAATCAGTCAGTCAATCAGTCAGTCAGTCAGTGAGTCAGTCAGTCAGTCAGTCAGTGAATCAGTCAGTCAGTCAGTGAGTCAGTGAATCAGTCAGTCAGTCAGTGAGTCAGTGAATCAGTCAGTCAGTCAGTCAGTCAGTCAGTCAGTCAGTCAGTGAGTGAGTCAGTCAGTCAGTGAGTCAGTCAGTCAGTGAGTCAGTCAGTGAGTCAGTCAGTCAATCAGTCAGTCAGTCAGTGAGTCAGTCAGTCAGTCAGTGAGTCAGTCAGTGAGTCAGTCAGTCAGTCAGTGAGTCAGTCAGTGAGTCAGTGAATCAGTCAGTCAATCAGTCAGTCAGTCAGTGAGTCAGTCAGTGAGTCAGTCAGTCAGTGAATCAGTCAGTCAGTCAGTCAGTCAGTGAATCAGTCAGTCAGTCAGTGAGTCAGTCAGTGAATCAGTCAGTCAATCAGTGAGTCAGTCAGTCAGTCAGTCAGTGAGTGAGTGAGTCAGTGAGGGCTTTCGTCTTTATATATATGGATGTCGATGAGGGATGGATGTTACTGACAGTGAGTGTGTAACATGCTGCAATGTACAGAAATGTAAAGGACTAGGAGTCCATGAACTATGGTTGCCGTAGGCATCGTGCAGCGGACAGCTGACCAAGCCAAGTCAGTGGATTGTTTGTGTTGGAGATGTCACAGGAGGCCAGCAAAGATGGCTACGAGGACTCGTGAATGGCTGGTGGATGTGGATCCCAAGCAGGTGGTTTGCAGGATCGTCCAGAAGAGCGGCCATGTCTTGTGACGGGTCTGGAGACAAGTTAGACGGTGGACGTCAGAGTTGGGAGTAGGCGGGTTGTTGGCAGAGACTGGCAGTGGGATGGAGAGGATGGCGTGCCACCTGGACACAAGCTGGCGTCAGGATGAACACATCTGTAAACAGTTGCTGGCTGGAGGCGCAGTAACTGATAAATGTGAAGTGTGTTCCAAGCGCAGCGTCCGAGGAGCGGACCCCAGTCTAGGATACAGCGGGGTAGAGTTTGGGCCTTGTCACGGGGCTCCACCATCTACCACCGGGAGGGTAAGCAGGGAGACGTCCAAGGGGCCGAGGACAGGCTATTAAATTGGGGTAACCCAACTGCGGTTTATCTTAGTCTCTTGTCACGGGTGACGCCACCGCTCCGTCCTCTGCGGTAGAGAGGATGCAATAATGAGTCCGCACCACAGAGGTTACCTGTAAAAGGCTGAACCGGGAGCAAAACAATCTACAGCCACCGCCAGGACACGGGGGCAGCAGGACCGTGGCGGAGGAAACACGGGAGCGCAGATGAGTCCACAGGCCAGTGATCTGCGGGGATCTGTTCCCGGACGCTCTTCTCACTCTCGGGACTCTACCGGCGCTCGGCTCAGCGCGGTGGGCTCTCGGTGTTCAGCATACAGGCCGGGGGAGGTTAGACCCCGAGCACACAGCATCCTCTCTGCCTCCTCCATCTTCACGGCCCACAGACTGAAGGTGTCCGTGTGCAGGCAGGCTCCTTCCCTGGGTATCTCCAGTAGAAGACAGACAGCAATGACCCACTAATGCAGCGCGCAGACACATATATAAACTAGTACAGTAACCCATTGAGTGCTGCAGCCATGTAATAACATGAGCACAGGACACACATGACCGTCTGCGCACTACGGCTCCTTCAGAGGCTCCTGGAAGCTGCCTGATGCCAACGGTGATGGTGACAAGGCATGGGTGGTGCCGTGGAGACTGGCATGTAGGAGACATTGACGTGTTGCATGATGCTTTCCCCGCAGTGACGCCGCAGCGGCCATCAGCATCCAATGAAAACTTAGAATGGATTGAGAAGAATGTGATGCAGAAAACCAATTCTACTGAGACGGAAGGTGAGAAGGATCGGGGAAGGTTCTGTCTATGGGAGGTCTAGAACTTGTGGAGCAGGCGGCTACAGGGAGGGTTCAGCCGCCACATATATGGGCGTTAGCTCAAATACGCCTCTAGTGGCAGAGAGGAGAAGTAACGGACCCTCCCTGTAGCCGCCTGTTCAGACATCCCATAGACCGAACCTTCCCCGATCCTCCTGCCATTTTCAGCAATGCATTGCCCCACTTTAGGTGTTGGCGCACACTGTGCGGGTTTTGCTGCACCATCCTGCGAGGCGAACCCCTTGGGGCGGACACCCACTGGCAGATTTTGCTGCACCATCCTGCGAGGCGAACCCCTTGGGGCGGACACCCACTGGCAGGTTTTGCTGCACCATCCTGCGAGGCGAACCCCTTGGGGCGGACACCCACTGGCAGGTTTTGCTGCACCATCCTGCGAGGCGAACCCCTTGGGGCGCACACCCACTGGCGGGTTTTGCTGCAACATCCTGCGAGGCGAACCCCTTGGGGCGGACACCCACTGGCAGGTTTTGCTGCACCATCCTGCGAGGCGAACCCCTTGGGGCGGACACCCACTGGCGGGTTTTGCTGCACCATCCTGCGAGGCGAACCCCTTGGGGCGGACACCCACTGGCGGGTTTTGCTGCACCATCCTGCGAGGCGAACCCCTTGGGGCGGACACCCACTGGCGGGTTTTGCTGCACCATCCTGCGAGGCGAACCCCTTGGGGCGGACACCCACTGGCGGGTTTTGCTGCACCATCCTGCGAGGCGAACCCCTTGGGGCGGACACCCACTGGCGGGTTTTGCTGCACCATCCTGCGAGGCGAACCCCTTGGGGCGGACACCCACTGGCGGGTTTTGCTGCACCATCCTGCGAGGCGAACCCCTTGGGGCGGACACCCACTGGCAGGTTTTGCTGCACCATCCTGCGAGGCGAACCCCTTGGGGCGGACACCCACTGGCGGGTTTTGCTGCACCATCCTGTGAGGCGAACCCCTTGGGGCGGACACCCACTGGCAGGTTTTGCTGCACCATCCTGCGAGGCGAACCCCTTGGGGCGGACACCCACTGGCGGGTTTTGCTGCACCATCCTACGAGGCGAACCCCTTGGGGCGGACACCCACTGGCGGGTTTTGCTGCACCATCCTACGAGGCGAACCCCTTGGGGCGGACACCCACTGGCGGGTTTTGCTGCACCATCCTGCGAGGCGAACCCCTTGGGGCGGACACCCACTGGCAGGTTTTGCTGCACCATCCTGCGAGGCGAACCCCTTGGGGCGCACACCCACTGGCGGGTTTTGCTGCACCATCCTGCGAGGCGAACCCCTTGGGGCGGACACCCACTGGCAGGTTTTGCTGCACCATCCTGCGAGGCGAACCCCTTGGGGCGGACACCCACTGGCAGGTTTTGCTGCACCATCCTGCGAGGCGAACCCCTTGGGGCGGACACCCACTGGCGGGTTTTGCTGCACCATCCTGCGAGGCGAACCCCTTGGGGCGGACACCCACTGGCGGGTTTTGCTGCACCATCCTGCGAGGCGAACCCCTTGGGGCGGACACCCACTGGCGGGTTTTGCTGCACCATCCTGCGAGGCGAACCCCTTGGGGCGGACACCCACTGGCGGGTTTTGCTGCACCATCCTGCGAGGCGAACCCCTTGGGGCGGACACCCACTGGCAGGTTTTGCTGCACCATCCTGCGAGGCGAACCCCTTGGGGCGGACACCCACTGGCGGGTTTTGCTGCACCATCCTGCGAGGCGAACCCCTTGGGGCGGACACCCACTGGCAGGTTTTGCTGCACCATCCTGCGAGGCGAACCCCTTGGGGCGGACACCCACTGGCAGATTTTGCTGCACCATCCTGCGAGGCGAACCCCTTGGGGCGGACACCCACTGGCAGGTTTTGCTGCGCCATCCTGCGAGGCGAACCCCTTGGGGCGGACACCCACTGGCGGGTTTTGCTGCACCATCCTGCGAGGCGAACCCCTTGGGGCGGACACCCACTGGCGGGTTTTGCTGCAGCATCCTGCGAGGCGAACCCCTTGGGGCGGACACCCACTGGCAGGTTTTGCTGCACCATCCTGCGAGGCGAACGTTTGGGGCGCACACCCACTGGTGGGTTTTGCTGCACCATCCTGCGAGGCGAACCCCTTGGGGCGGACACCCACTGGCAGGTTTTGCTGCACCATCCTGCGAGGCGAACCCCTTGGGGCGCACACCCACTGGCAGGTTTTGCTGCACCATCCTGCGAGGCGAACCCCTTGGGGCGGACACCCACTGGCGGGTTTTGCTGCACCATCCTGCGAGGCGAACCCCTTGGGGCGGACACCCACTGGCGGGTTTTGCTGCACCATCCTGCGAGGCGAACCCCTTGGGGCGGACACCCACTGGCGGGTTTTGCTGCACCATCCTGCGAGGCGAACCCCTTGGGGCGGACACCCACTGGCGGGTTTTGCTGCACCATCCTGCGAGGCGAACCCCTTGGGGCGGACACCCACTGGCGGGTTTTGCTGCACCATCCTGCGAGGCGAACCCCTTGGGGCGGACACCCACTGGCGGGTTTTGCTGCACCATCCTGCGAGGCGAACCCCTTGGGGCGGACACCCACTGGCGGGTTTTGCTGCACCATCCTGCGAGGCGAACCCCTTGGGGCGGACACCCACTGGCGGGTTTTGCTGCACCATCCTGCGAGGCGAACCCCTTGGGGTGGACACCCACTGGCGGGTTTTGCTGCACCATCCTGCGAGGCGAACCCCTTGGGGCGGACACCCACTGGCAGGTTTTGCTGCACCATCCTGCGAGGCGAACCCCTTGGGGCGGACACCCACTGGCAGGTTTTGCTGCACCATCCTGCGAGGCGAACCCCTTGGGGCGCACACCCACTGGCGGGTTTTGCTGCACCATCCTGCGAGGCGAACCCCTTGGGGCGGACACCCACTGGCAGGTTTTGCTGCACCATCCTGCGAGGCGAACCCCTTGGGGCGGACACCCACTGGCGGGTTTTGCTGCACCATCCTGCGAGGCGAACCCCTTGGGGCGGACACCCACTGGCGGGTTTTGCTGCACCATCCTGCGAGGCGAACCCCTTGGGGCGGACACCCACTGGCGGGTTTTGCTGCACCATCCTGCGAGGCGAACCCCTTGGGGCGGACACCCACTGGCGGGTTTTGCTGCACCATCCTGCGAGGCGAACCCCTTGGGGCGGACACCCACTGGCAGGTTTTGCTGCACCATCCTGCGAGGCGAACCCCTTGGGGCGGACACCCACTGGCGGGTTTTGCTGCACCATCCTGTGAGGCGAACCCCTTGGGGCGGACACCCACTGGCAGGTTTTGCTGCACCATCCTGCGAGGCGAACCCCTTGGGGCGGACACCCACTGGCGGGTTTTGCTGCACCATCCTACGAGGCGAACCCCTTGGGGCGGACACCCACTGGCGGGTTTTGCTGCACCATCCTACGAGGCGAACCCCTTGGGGCGGACACCCACTGGCGGGTTTTGCTGCACCATCCTGCGAGGCGAACCCCTTGGGGCGGACACCCACTGGCAGGTTTTGCTGCACCATCCTGCGAGGCGAACCCCTTGGGGCGCACACCCACTGGCGGGTTTTGCTGCACCATCCTGCGAGGCGAACCCCTTGGGGCGGACACCCACTGGCGGGTTTTGCTGCACCATCCTGCGAGGCGAACCCCTTGGGGCGGACACCCACTGGCGGGTTTTGCTGCACCATCCTGCGAGGCGAACCCCTTGGGGCGGACACCCACTGGCGGGTTTTGCTGCAGCATCCTGCGAGGCGAACCCCTTGGGGCGGACACCCACTGGCAGGTTTTGCTGCACCATCCTGCGAGGCGAACGTTTGGGGCGCACACCCACTGGTGGGTTTTGCTGCACCATCCTGCGAGGCGAACCCCTTGGGGCGGACACCCACTGGCAGGTTTTGCTGCACCATCCTGCGAGGCGAACCCCTTGGGGCGCACACCCACTGGCAGGTTTTGCTGCACCATCCTGCGAGGCGAACCCCTTGGGGCGGACACCCACTGGCGGGTTTTGCTGCACCATCCTGCGAGGCGAACCCCTTGGGGCGGACACCCACTGGCGGGTTTTGCTGCACCATCCTGCGAGGCGAACCCCTTGGGGCGGACACCCACTGGCGGGTTTTGCTGCACCATCCTGCGAGGCGAACCCCTTGGGGCGGACACCCACTGGCGGGTTTTGCTGCACCATCCTGCGAGGCGAACCCCTTGGGGCGGACACCCACTGGCAGGTTTTGCTGCACCATCCTGCGAGGCGAACCCCTTGGGGTGGACACCCACTGGCGGGTTTTGCTGCACCATCCTGCGAGGCGAACCCCTTGGGGCGGACACCCACTGGCAGGTTTTGCTGCACCATCCTGCGAGGCGAACCCCTTGGGGCGGACACCCACTGGCAGGTTTTGCTGCACCATCCTGCGAGGCGAACCCCTTGGGGCGCACACCCACTGGCGGGTTTTGCTGCACCATCCTGCGAGGCGAACCCCTTGGGGCGGACACCCACTGGCAGGTTTTGCTGCACCATCCTGCGAGGCGAACCCCTTGGGGCGGACACCCACTGGCGGGTTTTGCTGCACCATCCTGCGAGGCGAACCCCTTGGGGCGGACACCCACTGGCGGGTTTTGCTGCACCATCCTGCGAGGCGAACCCCTTGGGGCGGACACCCACTGGCGGGTTTTGCTGCACCATCCTGCGAGGCGAACCCCTTGGGGCGGACACCCACTGGCGGGTTTTGCTGCACCATCCTGCGAGGCGAACCCCTTGGGGCGGACACCCACTGGCAGGTTTTGCTGCACCATCCTGCGAGGCGAACCCCTTGGGGCGGACACCCACTGGCGGGTTTTGCTGCACCATCCTGTGAGGTGAACCCCTTGGGGCGGACACCCACTGGCAGGTTTTGCTGCACCATCCTGCGAGGCGAACCCCTTGGGGCGGACACCCACTGGCGGGTTTTGCTGCACCATCCTACGAGGCGAACCCCTTGGGGCGGACACCCACTGGCGGGTTTTGCTGCACCATCCTACGAGGCGAACCCCTTGGGGCGGACACCCACTGGCGGGTTTTGCTGCACCATCCTGCGAGGCGAACCCCTTGGGGCGGACACCCACTGGCAGGTTTTGCTGCACCATCCTGCGAGGCGAACCCCTTGGGGCGCACACCCACTGGCGGGTTTTGCTGCACCATCCTGCGAGGCGAACCCCTTGGGGCGGACACCCACTGGCAGGTTTTGCTGCACCATCCTGCGAGGCGAACCCCTTGGGGCGGACACCCACTGGCGGGTTTTGCTGCACCATCCTGCGAGGCGAACCCCTTGGGGCGGACACCCACTGGCGGGTTTTGCTGCACCATCCTGCGAGGCGAACCCCTTGGGGCGGACACCCACTGGCGGGTTTTGCTGCACCATCCTGCGAGGCGAACCCCTTGGGGCGGACACCCACTGGCGGGTTTTGCTGCACCATCCTGCGAGGCGAACCCCTTGGGGCGGACACCCACTGGCGGGTTTTGCTGCACCATCCTGCGAGGCGAACCCCTTGGGGCGGACACCCACTGGCAGGTTTTGCTGCACCATCCTGCGAGGCGAACCCCTTGGGGCGCACACCCACTGGTGGGTTTTGCTGCACCATCCTGCGAGGCGAACCCCTTGGGGCGGACACCCACTGGCAGGTTTTGCTGCACCATCCTGCGAGGCGAACCCCTTGGGGCGGACACCCACTGGCAGATTTTGCTGCACCATCCTGCGAGGCGAACCCCTTGGGGCGGACACCCACTGGCAGGTTTTGCTGCGCCATCCTGCGAGGAGAACCCCTTGGGGCGGACACCCACTGGCGGGTTTTGCTGCACCATCCTGCGAGGCGAACCCCTTGGGGCGGACACCCACTGGCGGGTTTTGCTGCAGCATCCTGCGCGGCGAACCCCTTGGGGCGGACACCCACTGGCAGGTTTTGCTGCACCATCCTGCGAGGCGAACGTTTGGGGCGCACACCCACTGGTGGGTTTTGCTGCACCATCCTGCGAGGCGAACCCCTTGGGGCGGACACCCACTGGCAGGTTTTGCTGCACCATCCTGCGAGGCGAACCCCTTGGGGCGCACACCCACTGGCAGGTTTTGCTGCACCATCCTGCGAGGCGAACCCCTTGGGGCGGACACCCACTGGCGGGTTTTGCTGCACCGTCCTGCGAGGCGAACCCCTTGGGGCGGACACCCACTGGCGGGTTTTGCTGCACCATCCTGCGAGGCGAACCCCTTGGGGCGGACACCCACTGGCGGGTTTTGCTGCACCATCCTGCGAGGCGAACCCCTTGGGGCGGACACCCACTGGCGGGTTTTGCTGCACCATCCTGCGAGGCGAACCCCTTGGGGCGGACACCCACTGGCGGGTTTTGCTGCACCATCCTGCGAGGCGAACCCCTTGGGGCGGACACCCACTGGCGGGTTTTGCTGCACCATCCAGCGAGGCGAACCCCTTGGGGCGGACACCCACTGGCGGGTTTTGCTGCACCATCCTGCGAGGCGAACCCCTTGGGGCGGACACCCACTGGCAGGTTTTGCTGCACCATCCTGCGAGGCGAACCCCTTGGGGTGGACACCCACTGGCGGGTTTTGCTGCACCATCCTGCGAGGCGAACCCCTTGGGGCGGACACCCACTGGCAGGTTTTGCTGCACCATCCTGCGAGGCGAACCCCTTGGGGCGGACACCCACTGGCGGGTTTTGCTGCACCATCCTGCGAGGCGAACCCCTTGGGGCGGACACCCACTGGCGGGTTTTGCTGCACCATCCTGCGAGGCGAACCCCTTGGGGCGGACACCCACTGGCGGGTTTTGCTGCACCATCCTGCGAGGCGAACCCCTTGGGGCGGACACCCACTGGCAGGTTTTGCTGCACCATCCTGCGAGGCGAACCCCTTGGGGCGGACACCCACTGGCGGGTTTTGCTGCACCATCCTGCGAGGCGAACCCCTTGGGGCGGACACCCACTGGCAGGTTTTGCTGCACCATCCTGCGAGGCGAACCCCTTGGGGCGGACACCCACTGGCGGGTTTTGCTGCACCATCCTGTGAGGCGAACCCCTTGGGGCGGACACCCACTGGCAGGTTTTGCTGCACCATCCTGCGAGGCGAACCCCTTGGGGCGGACACCCACTGGCGGGTTTTGCTGCACCATCCTACGAGGCGAACCCCTTGGGGCGGACACCCACTGGCGGGTTTTGCTGCACCATCCTACGAGGCGAACCCCTTGGGGCGGACACCCACTGGCGGGTTTTGCTGCACCATCCTGCGAGGCGAACCCCTTGGGGCGGACACCCACTGGCAGGTTTTGCTGCACCATCCTGCGAGGCGAACCCCTTGGGGCGCACACCCACTGGCGGGTTTTGCTGCACCATCCTGCGAGGCGAACCCCTTGGGGCGGACACCCACTGGCAGGTTTTGCTGCACCATCCTGCGAGGCGAACCCCTTGGGGCGGACACCCACTGGCAGGTTTTGCTGCACCATCCTGCGAGGCGAACCCCTTGGGGCGGACACCCACTGGCGGGTTTTGCTGCACCATCCTGCGAGGCGAACCCCTTGGGGCGGACACCCACTGGCGGGTTTTGCTGCACCATCCTGCGAGGCGAACCCCTTGGGGCGGACACCCACTGGCGGGTTTTGCTGCACCATCCTGCGAGGCGAACCCCTTGGGGCGGACACCCACTGGCGGGTTTTGCTGCACCATCCTGCGAGGCGAACCCCTTGGGGCGGACACCCACTGGCGGGTTTTGCTGCACCATCCTGCGAGGCGAACCCCTTGGGGCGGACACCCACTGGCAGGTTTTGCTGCACCATCCTGCGAGGCGAACCCCTTGGGGCGGACACCCACTGGCGGGTTTTGCTGCACCATCCTGCGAGGCGAACCCCTTGGGGCGGACACCCACTGGCAGATTTTGCTGCACCATCCTGCGAGGCGAACCCCTTGGGGCGGACACCCACTGGCAGGTTTTGCTGCGCCATCCTGCGAGGCGAACCCCTTGGGGCGGACACCCACTGGCGGGTTTTGCTGCACCATCCTGCGAGGCGAACCCCTTGGGGCGGACACCCACTGGCGGGTTTTGCTGCAGCATCCTGCGAGGCGAACCCCTTGGGGCGGACACCCACTGGCAGGTTTTGCTGCACCATCCTGCGAGGCCAACGTTTGGGGCGCACACCCACTGGTGGGTTTTGCTGCACCATCCTGCGAGGCGAACCCCTTGGGGCGGACACCCACTGGCAGGTTTTGCTGCACCATCCTGCGAGGCGAACCCCTTGGGGCGCACACCCACTGGCAGGTTTTGCTGCACCATCCTGCGAGGCGAACCCCTTGGGGCGGACACCCACTGGCGGGTTTTGCTGCACCATCCTGCGAGGCGAACCCCTTGGGGCGGACACCCACTGGCGGGTTTTGCTGCACCATCCTGCGAGGCGAACCCCTTGGGGCGGACACCCACTGGCAGGTTTTGCTGCGCCATCCTGCGAGGCGAACCCCTTGGGGCGGACACCCACTGGCGGGTTTTGCTGCACCATCCTGCGAGGCGAACCCCTTGGGGCGGACACCCACTGGCAGGTTTTGCTGCGCCATCCTGCGAGGCGAACCCCTTGGGGCGGACACCCACTGGCGGGTTTTGCTGCACCATCCTGCGAGGCGAACCCCTTGGGGCGGACACCCACTGGCGGGTTTTGCTGCAGCATCCTGCGAGGCGAACCCCTTGGGGCGGACACCCACTGGCAGGTTTTGCTGCACCATCCTGCGAGGCGAACGTTTGGGGCGCACACCCACTGGTGGGTTTTGCTGCACCATCCTGCGAGGCGAACCCCTTGGGGCGGACACCCACTGGCAGGTTTTGCTGCACCATCCTGCGAGGCGAACCCCTTGGGGCGGACACCCACTGGCGGGTTTTGCTGCACCATCCTGCGAGGCGAACCCCTTGGGGCGGACACCCACTGGCGGGTTTTGCTGCACCATCCTGCGAGGCGAACCCCTTGGGGCGGACACCCACTGGCAGGTTTTGCTGCACCATCCTGCGAGGCGAACCCCTTGGGGCGGACACCCACTGGCGGGTTTTGCTGCACCATCCTGCGAGGCGAACCCCTTGGGGCGGACACCCACTGGCGGGTTTTGCTGCACCATCCTGCGAGGCGAACCCCTTGGGGTGGACACCCACTGGCGGGTTTTGCTGCACCATCCTGCGAGGCGAACCCCTTGGGGCGGACACCCACTGGCGGGTTTTGCTGCACCATCCTGCGAGGCGAACCCCTTGGGGCGGACACCCACTGGCGGGTTTTGCTGCACCATCCTGCGAGGCGAACCCCTTGGGGCGCACACCCACTGGCAGGTTTTGCTGCACCATCCTGCGAGGCGAACGTTTGGGGCGCACACCCACTGGTGGGTTTTGCTGCACCATCCTGCGAGGCGAACCCCTTGGGGCGGACACCCACTGGCAGGTTTTGCTGCACCATCCTGCGAGGCGAACCCCTTGGGGCGGACACCCACTGGCGGGTTTTGCTGCACCATCCTGCGAGGCGAACCCCTTGGGGCGGACACCCACTGGCGGGTTTTGCTGCACCATCCTGCGAGGCGAACCCCTTGGGGCGGACACCCACTGGCGGGTTTTGCTGCACCATCCTGCGAGGCGAACCCCTTGGGGTGGACACCCACTGGCGGGTTTTGCTGCACCATCCTGCGAGGCGAACCCCTTGGGGCGGACACCCACTGGCAGGTTTTGCTGCACCATCCTGCGAGGCGAACCCCTTGGGGCGGACACCCACTGGCGGGTTTTGCTGCACCATCCTGCGAGGCGAACCCCTTGGGGCGGACACCCACTGGCAGGTTTTGCTGCACCATCCTGCGAGGCGAACGTTTGGGGTGCACACCCACTGGTGGGTTTTGCTGCACCATCCTGCGAGGCGAACCCCTTGGGGCGGACACCCACTGGCAGGTTTTGCTCTACCACCCTGCGAGGCGAACCCCTTGGGGCGGACACCCACTGGCGGGTTTTGCTGCACCATCCTGCGAGGCGAACCCCTTGGGGCGGACACCCACTGGCGGGTTTTGCTGCACCATCCTGCGAGGCGAACCCCTTGGGGCGGACACCCACTGGCGGGTTTTGCTGCACCATCCTGCGAGGCGAACCCCTTGGGGCGGACACCCACTGGCAGGTTTTGCTGCACCATCCTGCGAGGCGAACGTTTGGGGCGCACACCCACTGGTGGGTTTTGCTGCACCATCCTGCGAGGCGAACCCCTTGGGGCGGACACCCACTGGCGGGTTTTGCTGCACCATCCTGTGAGGCGAACCCCTTGGGGCGGACACCCACTGGCAGGTTTTGCTGCACCATCCTGCGAGGCGAACCCCTTGGGGCGGACACCCACTGGCGGGTTTTGCTGCACCATCCTACGAGGCGAACCCCTTGGGGCGGACACCCACTGGCAGGTTTTGCTGCACCATCCTGCGAGGCGAACCCCTTGGGGCGGACACCCACTGGCGGGTTTTGCTGCACCATCCTACGAGGCGAACCCCTTGGGGCGGACACCCACTGGCGGGTTTTGCTGCACCATCCTGCGAGGCGAACCCCTTGGGGCGGACACCCACTGGCAGGTTTTGCTGCACCATCCTGCGAGGCGAACCCCTTGGGGCGCACACCCACTGGCGGGTTTTGCTGCACCATCCTGCGAGGCGAACCCCTTGGGGCGGACACCCACTGGCAGGTTTTGCTGCACCATCCTGCGAGGCGAACCCCTTGGGGCGGACACCCACTGGCAGGTTTTGCTGCACCATCCTGCGAGGCGAACCCCTTGGGGCGGACACCCACTGGCGGGTTTTGCTGCACCATCCTGCGAGGCGAACCCCTTGGGGCGGACACCCACTGGCGGGTTTTGCTGCACCATCCTGCGAGGCGAACCCCTTGGGGCGGACACCCACTGGCGGGTTTTGCTGCACCATCCTGCGAGGCGAACCCCTTGGGGCGGACACCCACTGGCGGGTTTTGCTGCACCATCCTGCGAGGCGAACCCCTTGGGGCGGACACCCACTGGCGGGTTTTGCTGCACCATCCTGCGAGGCGAACCCCTTGGGGCGGACACCCACTGGCAGGTTTTGCTGCACCATCCTGCGAGGCGAACCCCTTGGGGCGGACACCCACTGGCGGGTTTTGCTGCACCATCCTGCGAGGCGAACCCCTTGGGGCGGACACCCACTGGCAGGTTTTGCTGCACCATCCTGCGAGGCGAACCCCTTGGGGCGGACACCCACTGGCAGATTTTGCTGCACCATCCTGCGAGGCGAACCCCTTGGGGCGGACACCCACTGGCAGGTTTTGCTGCGCCATCCTGCGAGGCGAACCCCTTGGGGCGGACACCCACTGGCGGGTTTTGCTGCACCATCCTGCGAGGCGAACCCCTTGGGGCGGACACCCACTGGCGGGTTTTGCTGCAGCATCCTGCGAGGCGAACCCCTTGGGGCGGACACCCACTGGTAGGTTTTGCTGCACCATCCTGCGAGGCGAACGTTTGGGGCGCACACCCACTGGTGGGTTTTGCTGCACCATCCTGCGAGGCGAACCCCTTGGGGCGGACACCCACTGGCAGGTTTTGCTGCACCATCCTGCGAGGCGAACCCCTTGGGGCGCACACCCACTGGCAGGTTTTGCTGCACCATCCTGCGAGGCGAACCCCTTGGGGCGGACACCCACTGGCGGGTTTTGCTGCACCATCCTGCGAGGCGAACCCCTTGGGGCGGACACCCACTGGCGGGTTTTGCTGCACCATCCTGCGAGGCGAACCCCTTGGGGCGGACACCCACTGGCGGGTTTTGCTGCACCATCCTGCGAGGCGAACCCCTTGGGGCGGACACCCACTGGCGGGTTTTGCTGCACCATCCTGCGAGGCGAACCCCTTGGGGCGGACACCCACTGGTGGGTTTTGCTGCACCATCCTGCGAGGCGAACCCCTTGGGGCGGACACCCACTGGCGGGTTTTGCTGCACCATCCTGCGAGGCGAACCCCTTGGGGCGGACACCCACTGGCGGGTTTTGCTGCACCATCCTGCGAGGCGAACCCCTTGGGGCGGACACCCACTGGCGGGTTTTGCTGCACCATCCTGCGAGGCGAACCCCTTGGGGCGGACACCCACTGGCGGGTTTTGCTGCACCATCCTGCGAGGCGAACCCCTTGGGGCGGACACCCACTGGCGGGTTTTGCTGCACCATCCTGCGAGGCGAACCCCTTGGGGCGGACACCCACTGGCAGGTTTTGCTGCACCATCCTGTGAGGCGAACCCCTTGGGGCGGACACCCACTGGCGGGTTTTGCTGCACCATCCTGCGAGGCGAACCCCTTGGGGCGGACACCCACTGGCAGGTTTTGCTGCACCATCCTGCGAGGCGAACCCCTTGGGGCGGACACCCACTGGCAGATTTTGCTGCACCATCCTGCGAGGCGAACCCCTTGGGGCGGACACCCACTGGCAGGTTTTGCTGCGCCATCCTGCGAGGCGAACCCCTTGGGGCGGACACCCACTGGCGGGTTTTGCTGCACCATCCTGCGAGGCGAACCCCTTGGGGCGGACACCCACTGGCGGGTTTTGCTGCAGCATCCTGCGAGGCGAACCCCTTGGGGCGGACACCCACTGGCAGGTTTTGCTGCACCATCCTGCGAGGCGAACGTTTGGGGCGCACACCCACTGGTGGGTTTTGCTGCACCATCCTGCGAGGCGAACCCCTTGGGGCGGACACCCACTGGCAGGTTTTGCTGCACCATCCTGCGAGGCGAACCCCTTGGGGCGGACACCCACTGGCGGGTTTTGCTGCACCATCCTGCGAGGCGAACCCCTTGGGGCGGACACCCACTGGCGGGTTTTGCTGCACCATCCTGCGAGGCGAACCCCTAGGGGCGGACACCCACTGGCGGGTTTTGCTGCACCATCCTGCGAGGCGAACCCCTTGGGGCGGACACCCACTGGCGGGTTTTGCTGCACCATCCTGCGAGGCGAACCCCTTGGGGCGGACACCCACTGGCGGGTTTTGCTGCACCATCCTGCGAGGCGAACCCCTTGGGGCGGACACCCACTGGCGGGTTTTGCTGCACCATCCTGCGAGGCGGACCCCTTGGGGCGGACACCCACTGGCGGTTTTTTTTCTGCTGCGAATTTGCTGCTATTTTTTCTTCCAATTGTCAATGGGACTTTCTAATATTAAAAACACAAAGTGGCGTTGATGTGCGTCGCGTCGCGTCGCGGTTTTAACCGTCGGAGTCCCATTGACAATCGGAAGAAAAAATAGCAAAAAAAGAATTCGCAGCAGAAACCCCCCCCAGCGGGCGGTCAGCCGTCTGCAGCATCGCACTTACATGTGGCTTCTCATTACCACCATTGCATCTATCAGTCTTTTTAGGTCCATGCCGCACAGAACCCGCAGTCTGTAGAGTGGCCTCACCACTCCGTGGACTCTTTTCCTCCTGTAGCAGCCCCCCCCCCCCCCCCCATCCGTTCTCTCCTCAGGTTGACTATGACACGAGGGCTATGTGGTGGCACTATTGGGTACCCGGCCCCCCGCTGACTGGTACAGAGGCTGCTGGTTGGGTCTGTCATGGATGGAGGGACGGTGACCCCAGGAAGCCTGCGCGGCGCCCCCTCCTCTCCGTGTCCGGACTGAGACTTCCTATCACACCACCCTGTGACTTCCTGCAGGGAGGGGGAGCGACCCCAAGTGACCAACAGGGGGCGCCAAACACAACCAGCCAGGCATCATGTGCTGCTCAGTGTATCTAAGCCTGTGTGCTGCCATCTGCTGTATCTAAACCTCCCATATGATGCCATCTGCTGTATCTAAGCCTCCCATGTGATGCCATCTGCTGTATCTAAGCCTCCCATGTGATGCCATATGCTGTATCTAAGCCTCCCATGTGATGCCATATGCTGTATCTAAGCCTCCCGTGTGATGTCATCTGCTGTATCTAAGCCTCCCATATGATGCCATCTGCTGTATCTAAGCCTCCCATGTGATGCCATCTGCTGTATCTAAGCCTCCTGTGTGATGCCATCTGCTGTATCTAAGCCTCCCATGTGATGCCATCTGCTGTATCTAAGCCTCCCATGTGATGCCATCTGCTGTATCTAAGCCTCCCATGTGATGCCATCTGCTGTACCTAAGCCTGTGTGATGCCATCTGCTGTATCTAAGCCTCCCGTGTGATGCCATCTGCTGTATCTAAGCCTCCCATATGATGCCATCTGCTGTATCTAAGCCTCCTGTGTGATGCCATCTGCTGTATCTAAGCCTCCCATGTGATGCCATGTGCTGTATCTAAGCCTCCCATATGATGCCATCTGCTGTATCTAAGCCTCCCATATGATGCCATATGCTGTATCTAAGCCTCCCATGTGATGCCATCTGCTGTATCTAAGCCTCCCATATGATGCCATCTGCTGTATCTAAGCCTCCCGTGTGATGCCATGTGCTGTATCTAAGCCTCCCATATGATGCCATCTGCTGTATCTAAGCCTCCCGTGAGATGCCATGTGCTGTATCTAAGCCTGCTGTGTGATGCCGTCTGCTGTACCTAAGCCTGTGTGCTGCCATCTGCTGTATCTAAGCCTGTGTGCTGCCATCTGCTGTATCTAAGCCTGCTGTGTGATGCCATGTGCTGTATCTATGCCTGTGTGATGCCATCTGCTGTATCTAAGCCTCCCGTGTGATGCCATCTGCTGTATCTAAGCCTCCCGTGAGATGCCATGTGCTGTATCTAAGCCTGCTGTGTGATGCCATCTGCTGTATCTAAGCCTCACATGTGATGCCATCTGCTGTATCTAAGCCTGTGTGATGCCATCTGCTGTATCTAAGCCTCCCATGTGATGCCATCTGCTGTATCTAAGCCTCCCATGTGATGCCATCTGCTGTATCTAAGCCTCCCATGTGATGCCATCTGCCAGGCTTCCTGGGATGGTGGGATTTGTGGTTGGACAAGGTCTTGGGGTCTGAAGTCCTGACAGGGTGTGTAACATAAAACACGTCCCCCCAGCCCTCTGTGACCCCCCCCTCCCCGCGGTGCACTGGTAACGTGAGCCCCCCGGGGGGCCGAGGGGCCGGGGGGCCGGGGGGCCGGGGGCCGGTCCGTGCTGACAGGCTGGAGACTCAGAAGAGGAGCGAGAAATCACAAAACACAAGAGGCGCGGAGCGAGACCCCCTGATGGGGGCAGAACATTGGGGTCTCCCTGGGCGCCATCCTTCCCACACGCGGACGGGCAGATATACCACCTGACAGTCCCCACACGTAGGGGGCGCCATAACTGCCTCGCCCTGAGCTGGTGCAGTAATTGGGGTCTCCAGTTTATCTGGATGTTCTTGGGGTGCTCTAGGTATTATGGGGGTTCTCTTGGTCTTAGGGCGCTCTCAGTGTTCTCGGGGTGCTATTGGTATTATTGGGGTGCTCTCATTATTATCAGGGTGCTCTCTGTAGTAGCGGGGTGTTCTTGGGGCGCTCTGTCTTCTTGCAGTGTGCTCAATAGTATCAGGGTGTCCCCGCTGGAGCACTTGGGGTGTTTTCAACGTTTATTTGGGGTGTTCTCAGTATTATTGGTGCTCTCGGGGTGTTTTCAGTGTTCTCGGGGGGCCTTTGGTATTATCGGGGTATTCATGGGGTGCTCTATGTATTATCGGGGTGCTCTGTGTTGTCGGGGTGCTCTTGGTATTATTGGGGTATTCATGGGGTGCTCTATGTATTATCGGGGTGCTCTGTGTTGTCGGGGGGCCTTTGGTATTATCGGGGTATTCATGGGGTGCTCTATGTATTATCGGGCTGCTCTGTGTTGTCGGGCTGCTCTTGGTATTATCGGGGTATTCATGGGGTGCTCTATGTATTATCGGGGTGCTCTGTGTTGTTGGGGGGCCTTTGGTATTATCGGGGTATTCATGGGGTGCTCTATGTATTATCGGGGTGCTCTGTGTTGTTGGGGTGCTCTCTGTATTATCAGGTTGCTCTCAGTATTATCAGGGTGCTCTCGGTATTTTCGGGGTGCTCTGTGTTGTCGGGATGCCTTTGGTATTATTGGAGTGCTCTTGGGGCGTTATTATTATTATCGGGGTGCTCTCAGTATTATCGGTGTTCTCAGTGTTCTCGGGGGGGCCTTTGGTATTATCGGGGTATTTCAGCAGTGCTCCCAGTATTATCGGGGTGCTCTGTGTTGTCGGGATGCCTTCGGTATTATTGGGGTGCTCTTGGGGTGTTATCATTATTATCGGGGTGCTCTCAGTATTATCGGGGTGCTCTGTGTTGTCGGGATGCCTTTGATATTATTTGGGTGCTCTTGGGGTGTTCCCAGTATTATCAGGGTGTTCTCAGGTGTTCTCGGTATATTCAGGGTGCTCTCACTATTAATGGGGTGCTCTGTGTTTTCGGGGTGCCTTTTGTATTATTGGGGTGCTCTTGGGGGTGTTCTCAGTATTATCGTGTTGCTCTCTGCATTATAGGGGTGCTCTGTGTTGGTGTGCTATCAGTATTATCGGGGTGCTCTCAGTATTATTGGGGCGCTCTCAGTATTATTGGGGTGTTCTCAGCATTATTGGGGGTTGGGGTGCTCTCTGTATTATCAGGGTGTTTTCAGTATTAGGGTGTTCTCGGGGTGCTCTCGTTATTATCAGGGTGCTCCCAGTATTATTGGGGTGCTCTCGGTATTATCAGAGTGTTCTCAGCATTATTGGGGGGGTTCTTGGGGTGCTCTCGGTATATCGTGGTGTTCTCGGGGTGCTCTCTGTATTAGTGGGGTGTTCTCGGTGTTCTCTCGGTATTATCGGGGGCTCTCAGTATTATCCGGGTGTTCTCTGTATTATCGGGGTGTTCTCGGATGCTCTTGATATTATCGGGGTGCTCTTGGTATTATCGGGGTGCTCTTGGTATTATCGGGGGGGCTATCTGTATTATTGGGTTGCTCTCAGTATTATCTGTGTGTCCTTTGTATTTTCGGGGTGTTCTCAGGGTGCTCTTGGTATTATCGGGGTGCTCAGTATTATCCGGGTGCTCTCGGCATTATCCAGTGCTCTGTATTATCGGGGAGCTCTCGGTATTATTGGGGTGTTCTCTGTGTTATCGGGGTGCTATCTGTATTATCGGGGTGTTCTCAGTGTTATCAGGGTGTTTTCTTGGGATTATCGGGGAGGCTTTCTGTATTATCTGGCGGCTCTCTGTGTTATCGGGGTGCTCTCGGTGTTATCGGGGTACTCTCTGTATTATCGGGGTGCTCTCTGTATTATCGGGGTACTCTCTGTATTATCGGGGTGCTCTCTGTATTATCTGGCGGCTCTCAGTATTATCGGGGTGCTCTCAGTATTATCGGGGTATTCTCTGTATTATCAGGGTGCTCTCAGTATTATCGGGGTGATCTCGGTATTATCAGGGTGTTTTCTCGGTATTATCGGGACGCTCTCAGTATTATTGGGCGGCTCTCTGCATTATCGGGGTGCTCTCGGTATTATCGGGGTGCTCTCGGTATTATCTGCCGTCTCTGTATTATCGGGGTGCTCTCAGTATTATCGGGCGGCTCTCAGTATTATCTGGCGGCTCTCTGTATTATCGGGGTGCTCTCGGTATTATCTGGCATCTCTCTGTATTATCGGGGTGCTCTCGGTATTATCTGGCATCTCTCTGTATTATCGGGCGGCTCTCTGTACTATCGGGGTGTTCTTGGTATTATCGGGGTGTTCTCATAGTTACATAGTAACATAGTTCGTAAGGCCGAATGAAGACAATGTCCATCTAGTCCAGCCTGTCTATCCTCCTGTGTTGTTGATCCAGAGGAAGGAAAAAAAAACCAAGAGCAGAAGCCAATTAGCCCTTTTGGGAAAACATTCCTTCCCGACTCCCTAATGGCAATCAGACTGTTCCCTGGATCAACCCCTAATAGTTCCTACCTGCCTGTATACCCGGATTAACAATTAAAGGAGATGTCCCGAGGCAGCAAGTGGGTCTATACACTTCTGTATGGCCATATTAATGCACTTTGTAATGTACATTGTGCATTAATTATGAGCCATACAGAAGTTATAAAAAGTTTTTTACTTACCTGCTCCGTTGCTGGCGTCCTCGTCTCCATGGTGCCGACTAATTTTTGGCCTCCGATGGCCAAATTAGCCGCGCTTGCGCAGTCCGGGTCTTCTGCTGCTCTCTATGGGGCTCCGTGTAGCTCCGTGTAGCTCCGCCCCGTCACGTGCCGATTCCAGCCAATCAGGAGGCTGGAATCGGCAGTGGACCGCACAGAAGAGCTGCGGTCCACGAAGATAGAGGATCCCGGCGGCCATCTTCAGCGGTAAGTATTGAAGTCACCGGACCGCCGGGATTCAGGTAAGCGCTGTGCGGGTGGTTTTTTTAACCCCTGCATCGGGGTTGTCTCGCGCCGAACGGGGGGGGGGTTTAAAAAAAAAAAAACCCGTTTCGGCGCGGGACATCTCCTTTAACCTAAGATTTATATCCTATAATATCCTTCCTCTCCAGAAAGACATCAAGTCCCCTTTTAAACTCCTCTATGGATTTTGCCATCACCACATCCTCAGGCAGAGAGTTCCACAGTCTAACTGCTCTTACAGTAAAGAACCCTCTTCTGTGTTGGTGATGAAACCTGCTTTCTTCTAATCGTAGCGGATGTCCTCTTGTTACCGTCGCAGTCCTGGGTATAAACAGATCATGGGAGAGATCCTTGTATTGTCCCCTCATGTACTTATACATGGTTATTTGGTCGCCTCTTAACCTTCTTTTTTCTAGAGTAAATAGTCCCAATTTGGATAGCCTCTCTGGGTATTCCAGTCCCGTCATTCCATGTATTAGTTTAGTTGCCCTTCTTTGTACCCCTCCAGCACTGTAACATCTTTCCTGAGCACCGGTGACCAGAACTGTACATACTATTCCATGTGAGGCCTGACAAGTGCTTTATATAGTGGGGGGATAATGTTCTCGCCCCTCCCCCCTATACCTATTTTAATACCCCCCAAGACTTTATTTGCTTTTGCAGCAGCTGACTGGCATTGGTTACTCCAGTTTAGTCTACAGCCCACTAGTACCCCCAGGTCTTTCCCCAGCAGTACCCCATTTAGTGTATATTGGTGACATCCGTTTCTCCTGCCCATGTGCAGAACCTTACACTTATCCACCATTCCCCCCCCCCCCCCCCAAGCCCCCGGCTTATCTCCGTCCGTTTGTAGCCGCACATTGTCCGCCGTTGTATTGATTATATTGTATAATTTTGTGTCATCTGCAGATATTGATATTTTGCTGCGCAGCCCCTCTAGCAGGTCATTGGTAAATATATTGTCAGAATGGGGCCTAATACTGAACCCTGTGGCCCCCACTAGTGACGGGGGCCCAATCAGAGTACGAACCATTTGTTACCACCCTCTGCTTTCTATCTCTGAGCCAGTTCTTTACCCACTTACACACGTTTTCGCCCAGTCCGAGCTGCCTCATTTATATATCAGCCTATTATGTGGCACGGTGTCAAATGCTTTAGAGAAATCCAGATATACGAGATCAATAGACTCTCCCAGGTCCAGCCTAGAGCTTACTTCATTGTAGAAGCTGATCAGATTGGGCTGACATGATCGCCCCCTCATGAACCCATGCTGGTGAGGAGTTATTCCCTTATTCTCCTTGAGGTACTCATCGATGGCGTCTCTCAGAATCCCCTCAAAAATTTTTCCCGATACTGAAGTGAGACTTACCGGCCTGTAGTTACCAGGCTCACTTTCGCTCCCTTTTTTGTAAATTGGAATCACATTGGCAATGCACCAATCCAATGGTACTACACCGGTCTTGATAGTGTCTAGAAATATTAGGTATAGCGGCCTAGCTATCTCGTCACTTAGTTCCTTTAGTATCCTTGGGTGTAATCCATCTGGGCCTGGCGATTTATCAATTTTAGTCTTCTTTAGTCACTTCCGCACCTCCTCCTGCGTTAGGTATGAGATATTTTGTGAGGGGTTCATTTTATTCCCCTGTATCTCGTGTGGCATTTCCTTTCTATTTGTGAATACGCTTGAGAAGAAACTATTTAATAGATTTGCCTTCCCTCCATCATCTTTAATGATTTCTCCTGCATTATTTGTTAAAGGGCCAGCGCTCTCCCTGCAAATCCTTTTGCTGTTACTATAGTTGTAGACTAGTTCCGGGTTGTTTTTGCTCTCTTTGGTGATCCGTCTTTCTACCTCCTCCTTTGATCTTATCTTTGCATATTTTGTTTTTTCCCTGTATGATTTTAGCGCTTCTTCGCTGCCTTGTTGCTTTAGTAGTTTGAACGCTTTCTTCTTTTCGTTTATTGCCCCTCGTACCGTCTTGTCGAGCCACATTGGTTTCCTTTTAGTTGAGGGTCTTTTATTTTTAAAGTGAATGAACTGCTCACATGAGGGGATTAGGATCCTTTTAAACTCCTCCCATTTGTCCTCCGTACTGATATTTTTGAGGACGTTGTCCCAATTAATGTTACCGATAGTAGCTCTAAGCTGATCAAATTTTGCTTTACTAAAGTTTAGTTTCTTTGTCGCTCCCTGATAAGGCTTCCTATTGAATGACGGCTGGAAGTTGATTATATTGTGGTCGCTGTTCCCCAAGTGCCCCTCAGCCTGCACCCCCATGATTCTGTCCGGTTTGTTAGTTAGTACTAAGTCCATAGTGGCCCTCCCTCTTGTTGGTTCCTGCACAAGTTGGGTAAGGTAATTATTAGAGATGAGCGAACACCAAAATGTTCGGGTGTTCGTTATTCGTAACGAACTTCCCGCGATGCTCGAGGGTTCGTTTCGAACAACGAACCCCATTGAAGTCAATGGGCGACCAGAACATTTTTGTATTTCGCCGATGCTCGCTAAGGTTTTCATGTGTGAAAATCTGGGCAATTCAGGAAAGTGATGGGAATGACACAGTGACGGATAGGGCAGGCGAGGGGCTACATGTTGGGCTGCATCCTAAGTTCACAGGTCCCACTATTAAGCCACAATAGCGGCAAGAGTGGGCCCCCCCCCTCCCAACAACTTTTACTTCTGAAAAGCCCTCATTAGCATGGCATACCTTTGCTAAGCACCACACTACCTCCAACAAAGCACAATCACTGCCTGCATGACACTCCACTGCCACTTCTCCTGGCTTACATGCTGCCCAACCGCACCCCCTCCCCCCCACAGCGCACACCAAAGTGTCCCTGCGCAGCCTTCAGCTGCCCTCATGCCACACCACGCTCATGTCTATTTAGAATTGCGTCTGCCATGAGGAGGAACCGCAGGCACACACTGCAGAGGGTTGGCACGGCTAGGCAGCGACCCTCTTTAAAAGTGGCGGAGCGATAGCCCACAATGCTGTACAGAAGCAATGAGAAATCCAATCCTGTGCCACCGCCATCAGGAGCTGCACACGTGGGCATAGCAATGGGGAACCTATGTGCCACACACTATTCATTCTGTCAAGGTGTCTGCATGCCCCAGTCAGACCAGGCTTTTTAATTCATAGACACAGGCAGGTACAACTCCCTATTGTGAAGTCCCTGTCGACCCACAGCATGGGTGGCTCCCTGGAACCCACCGGCGGTACACAGAAATATCCCATTGCATTGCCCAACACAGCTGAGGTAGTAATGTCGTGCTTAATGCAGGTGGGCTTCGGCCCACACTGCATGCCCCAGTCAGACTGGGGTTCTTTATAAGTGTACAGATGTAGTAAAAACTCCGTGTGCACCTACAGCATGGGTGGGTGCCAGGAAGCCACCGGCGGTACATAGAAATATCCCATTGCATTGCCCAACACAGCTGAGGTAGTAATGTTGTGCTTAACCCTTTCCAATCCAATTTGTATATGGTTTTCCTAGGGGGCTTACTCTTTTTCTGCTGTTATACAACGGCGCTATATGCTGGCTAAAGCCAGTACTGCATGAGCTGACACGTAGGATAGGCTCCGACAGCAGAGAGGCTGGCAATATACAGTAAGAGAACCCCGACGGACGTCTACCAACAACGGAGCTGTACAGCCTTAAACCCTAATGTCTTCACAGGTCACACAGTGGACTGGAAAGGGTTAATGCAGGTGGGTTTCGGCCCACACTGCATGCCCCAGTCAGACTGGGGTTCTTTATAAGTGGAAACAGATGCATTTATAATTCCCTGTGGACCCACTGCCTGGGTGGGTGCCAGGAACCCACCGGCGGTACACAGAAATATCCCATTGCATTGCCCAACACAGCTGAGGTAGTAATGTTGTGCTTAACCCTTTCCAATCCAATTTGTATATGGTTTTCCTAGGGGGCTTACTCTTTTTCTGCTGTTATACAACGGCGCTATATGCTGGCTAAAGCCAGTACTGCATGAGCTGACACGTAGGATAGGCTCCGACAGCAGAGAGGCTGGCAATATACAGTAAGAGAACCCCGACGGACGTCTACCAACAACGGAGCTGTACAGCCTTAAACCCTAATGTCTTCAAAGGTCACACAGTGGACTGGAAAGGGTTAATGCAGGTGGGTTTCGGCCCACACTGCATGCCCCAGTCAGACTGGGGTTCTTTACAAGTGGACACATGTAGGTTAAACTCCCTGTGGACCCACTGCCTGGGTGGGTGCCAGGAAGCCACCGGCGGTACATAAAAATATCCCATTGCATTGCCCAACACAGCTGAGGTAGTAATGTCGTGCGTAATACAGGTGGGTTTCGGCCCACACTGCATGCCCCAGTCAGACTGGGGTTCTTTACAAGTGGACACATGTAGGTTAAACTCCCTGTGGACCCACTGCCTGGGTGGGTGCCAGGAAGCCACCGGCGGTACATAAAAATATCCCATTGCATTGCCCAACACAGCTGAGGTAGTAATGTCGTGCGTAATACAGGTGGGCTAAAAATTCATTTGATTACACTGTAGGCGAGGGCCCACAAAAATTGCTGTACCAACAGTACTAATGTACATCCCAAAAATTGGCCATGGCCAGCCAAGAGGGCAGGTGAAACCCATTAATCGCTTTGGTTAATGTGGCTTAAGTGGTAACTAGGCCAGGAGGCAGCCCAGTGTAACGAAAAATTGGTTCAAGTTAAAGTTCCAACGCTTTTAAGCGCATTGAAACTTATAAAAATTGTTCTGAAAAATTATTTGAGTGAGCCTTGTGGCCCTAAGAAAAATTGCCCGTTCAGCGTGATTATGTGAGGTTTCAGGAGGAGGAGCAGGAGGAGGAGGAGGAGGAATATTATACACAGATTGATGAAGCAGAAATGTCCCCGTTTTGGATGGTGAGAGAGAACGATGCTTCCATCCGCGGGTGCAGCCTACGTATTGCTTACGTATCGCTGCTGTCCGCTGGTGGAGAACAGAAGTCTGGGGAAATCCACACTTTGTTCATCTTGATGAGTGTAAGCCTGTCGGCACTGTCGGTTGACAGGCGGGTACGCTTATCCATGATGATTACCCCAGCCGCACTAAACACCCTCTCCGACAAGACGCTAGCCGCAGGACAAGCAAGCACCTCCAGGGAATACAGCGCGAGTTCAGGCCACGTGTCCAGCTTCGACACCCAGTAGTTGTAGGGGGCAGAGGCGTCACAGAGGACGGTCGTGCGGTCGGCTACGTACTCCCTCACCATCCTTTTACAGTGCTCCCGCCGACTCAGCCGTGACTGGGGAGCGGTGACACAGTCTTGGTGGGGAGCCATAAAGCTGGCCAGGCCCTTAAAGACTGTTGCACTGCCTGGGATGTACATGCTGCTCGATCTACGCACATCCCCTGCTACCTTGCCCTCGGTACTGCGCCTTCTGCCACTAGCGCTGTCGGCTGGGAATTTTACCATCAGCTTGTCCGCAAGGGTCCTGTGGTATAGCATCACTCTCGAACCCCTTTCCTCTTCGGGAATGAGAGTGGGCAGGTTCTACTTATACCGTGGGTCGAGCAGTGTGTACACCCAGTAATCCGTCGTGGCCAGAATGCGTGCAACGCGAGGGTCACGAGAAAGGCATCCTAACATGAAGTCAGCCATGTGTGCCAGGGTACCTGTACGCAACACATGGCTGTCTTCACTAGGAAGATCACTTTCAGGATCCTCCTCCTCCTCCTCCTCCTCCTCCTCCTCAGGCCATACACGCTGAAAGGATGACAGGCAATCAGCCGGTGTACCGTCAGCAGCGGCCCAAGCTGTCTCTTCCCCCTCCTCCTCATCTTCCTCCTCCTCCTCCTCCTCCTGTACGCGCTGAGAAATAGACAGGAGGGTGCCCTGACTATCCAGCGGCATACTGTCTTCCCCCGCCCCCGTTTCCGAGCGCAAAGCAGCTGCCTTTATGGTTTGCAGGGAATTTCTCAAGATGCATAGCAGAGGAATGGTGACGCTAATGATTGCAGCATCGCCGCTCACCACCTGGGTAGACGCCTCAAAATGACCAAGGACATGGCAGATGTCTGCCAACCAGGCCCACTCTTCTGAAAGGAATTGAGGAGGCTGACTCCCACTGCGCCGCCCATGTTGGAGGTGGTATTCGACTATAGCTCTCCGTTGTTCATAGAGCCTGGCCAACATGTGGAGCGTAGAGTTCCACCGTGTGGGCACGTCGCACAGCAGTCAGTGCACTGGCAGCTTAAAGTGATGTTGCAGGGTGCGCAGGGTGGCAGCGTCCGTGTGGGACTTGCGGAAATGTGCGCAGAGCCGGCGCGCCTTTACGAGCAGGTCTGACAAGCGTGGGTAGCTTTTCAGAAAGCGCTGAACCACCAAATTAAAGACGTGGGCCAGGCATGGCACGTGCGTGAGGCTGCCGAGCTGCAGAGCCGCCACCAGGTTACGGCCATTGTCACACACGACCATGCCCGGTTGGAGGCTCAGCGGCGCAAGCCAGCGGTCGGTCTGCTCTGTCAGACCCTGCAGCAGTTCGTGGGCCGTGTGCCTCCTATCTCCTAAGCTGAGTAGTTTCAGCACGGTCTGCTGACGCTTGCCCACCGCTGTGCTGCCACGCCGCGCGACACCGACTGCTGGCGACATGCTGCTGCTAACACATCTTGATTGTGAGACAGAGGAGGAGGAGGAGGAGGAGGGTGCTTTAGTGGAGGAAGCATACACCTCCGCAGATACCAGCACCGAGCTGGGGCCCGCAATTCTGGGGGTGGGTAGGACGTGAGCGGTCCCAGGCTCTGACTCTGTCCCAGCCTCCACTAAATTCACCCAATGTGCCGTCAGGGAGATGTAGTGGCCCTGCCCGCCTGTGCTTGTCCACGTGTCCGTAGTTAAGTGGACCGTGGCAGTAACCGCGTTGGTGAGGGCGCGCACAATGTTGCGGGAGACGTGGTCGTGCAGGGCTGGGACGGCACATCGGGAAAAGTAGTGGCGACTGGGAACTGAGTAGCGCGGGGCCGCCGCCTCCATGATACTTTTGAAGGACTCCGTTTCCACAACCCTATACGGCAGCATCTCAAGGCTGATGAATTTTGCGATGCGGACGGTTAACGTTTGAGCGTGCGGGTGCGTGGCGGCGTACTTGCGCTTGCGCTCGAACACTTGCGCAAGCGACGGCTGAACGGTGCGCTGAACTACACTGCTGGATGGGGCCGAGGACAGCGGAGATGAGGGTGTGGGTGCAGGCCATGAGGCGGTAGTGCCTGTGTCCTGAGAGGGGGGTTGCATCTCAGTGGCAGGTTGGGGCACAGGGGGAGAGGCAGGGGTGCAAACCGGAGGCGCTGAACGGCCTTCGTCCCACCTTGTGGGGTGCTTGGCCATCATATGTCTGCGCATGCTGGTGGTGGTGAGGCTGTTGGTGTTGGCTCCCCGGCTGAGCTTTGCGCGACAAAGGTTGCACACCACTGTTCGTCGGTCGTCAGGCGTCTCTGTGAAAAACTGCCAGACCTTAGAGCACCTCGGCCTCCGCAGGGTGGCATGGCGCGAGGGGGCGCTTTGGGAAACACTTGGTGGATTATTCGGTCTGGCCCTGCCTCTACCCCTGGCCACTGCACTGCCTCTTGCAACCTGCCCTGCTGATGCCCTTGACTCCCCCTCTGAAGACCTGTCCTCCTGAGTAAGCGTTGCACACCAGGTGGGGTCAGTCACCTCATCGTCCTGCTGCTCTTCCTCCGAATCCTCTGTGCGCTGCTCCCTGGGACTTACTGCCCTTACTACTACCTCACTGCAAGACAACTGTGTCTGATCGTCATCGTCCTCCTCACCCACAGAAAGTTGTTGAGACAGTTGGCGGAAGTCCCCAGCCTCTTCCCCCGGACCCCGGGAACTTTCGAATGGTTGGGCATCAGTGACGATAAACTCCTCTGGTGGGAGAGGAACCGCTGCTGCCCAATCTAAGCAGGGGCCCGAGAACAGTTCCTGGGAGTGCTCCCGCTCCTGAGCAGGTGTTATTGTAGTGGAGTGAGGAGGCTGGGAGGAAGGAGGAGCAGCAGACAGAGGATTCGGATTGGCAGCAGTGGACGGCGCAGAACTGCGGGTAGACGATAGGTTGCTCGAAGCACTTTCTGCCATCCAGGACAGGACCTGCTCACACTGCTCATTTTCTAATAACCGTCTCCCGCGTGGACCCATTAATTGGGCGATGAATGTGGGGACGCCAGAAACGTGCCTCTCTCCTAATCGCGCAGCAGTCGGCTGCGACACACCTGGATCAGGAGCTTGGCCTGTGCCCACACCCTGACTTGGCCCTCCGCGTCCTCGGCCGCGTCCACGTCCTCTAGGCCTACCCCTACCCCTCAGCATGCTGTATTACCAGTGATTTGATTTAACAGGCAGGAAATAAATTGGCGCAAGACTGCAGGCCAAATATAATTTTTGCCCTTTTGGGAAAACGAAAGGCCCCACTGCCTCTAGTGAATGAATAATCTAAGTTTAATAACTGTGCTGTGTCCCTGCTTATGTGTCACAGAACGTGAGGGTAGCAGAGTTATTATAACTCTGGCAGAGCAGGTATTTTTTTTCCCAATTAAGGAAAGCAAATGGCGAAGCCAGCAGTAAAGCGTAGCTGGGTGCGTCTGATTTAGCAATGTTTTTCACGCAGCTCACACGTGTCCACCGCCCGTAAGGACGGACAGAGGCTGGACAAATAGATTTGTTTTCAGTTTTTTCCCACCAAAAGGCAGCACTGCGTATATTCAATGAACATGAGAAGTTTAATAACTGTGCTGTGTCCCTGCTTATGTGTCACAGAACGTGAGGGTAGCAGAGTTATTATAACTCTGGCAGAGCAGGTATTTTTTTTCCCAATTAAGGAAAGCAAATGGCGAAGCCAGCAGTAAAGCGTAGCTGGGTGCGTATGATTTAGCAATGTTCTTCACGCAGCTCACACGTGTCCACCGCCCGTAAGGACGGACAGAGGCTGGACAAATAGATTTGTTTTCACTTGTTTTCCCACCAAAAGGCAGCACTGCGTATATTCAATGAACCTGAGAAGTTTAATAACTGTGCTGTGTCCCTGCTTATGTGTCACAGAACGTGAGGGTAGCAGAGTTATTATAACTCTGGCAGAGCAGGTATTTTTTTTCCCAATTAAGGAAAGCAAATGGCGAAGCCAGCAGTAAAGCGTAGCTGGGTGCGTATGATTTAGCAATGTTCTTCACGCAGCTCACACGTGTCCACCGCCCGTAAGGACGGACAGAGGCTGGACAAATAGATTTGTTTTCACTTGTTTTCCCACCAAAAGGCCGCACTGCGTATATTCTATGAATAATAACTGTGTTGTGGCCCTGCCTATACAATTCTTTCCCTGCAGTATCAATGGAGGGTGGAATGCTCTGCAGAGGCGATTTTGAGAAGCCCAAAAAAAATGCAGCACAGCTAACAGCAGCCTGGACAGTACTGCACACGGATAAATATGGCCCTAGAAAGGACCGTTGAGGTTCTTGAAGGCTACACTCACTCCTAACACTCTCCCTGCCTATGCAGCACTTCTGTCCCTAATGCCAGGTGCAACGGTCTGCAGAGGCGATTTTGAGAAAAAAAAAATCCCACTGCTAACAGCAGCCAACACACAGCTATCAGTGGCCCTAATAAGGACCTTTGGGGGGTCTTGAAGCCTACACTAACTACCAATTCTTTCCCTACAGCAGCTCCGGTATAAACAGCACTGTCCCTCATCTAACTCACCAGGCATCTGAGGCGAACCGCGGGAGGGGCCGACTTTTATATTCGGGTGACACCTGATCTTCCCAGCCACTCACAGCAGGGGGGTGGTATAGGGCTTAAACGTTGCAGGGGGAAGTTGTAATGCCTTCCCTGTCTTTCAATTGGCCAGAAAAGCGCGCTAACGTCTCAGGGAAGGAAGTGAAAGTAACCAGAACACCGCATGGTGTTCGTTACGAATAACGAACATCCCGAACACCCTAATATTCGCACGAATATCAAGCTCGGACGAACGCGTTCGCTCATCTCTAGTCATTATCTTTAATTGATCTCAAGACCTTATCCCCCCTGTGAGATTTGCAGGTTTCGTTCTCCCATGTTATATCTGGATAATTAAAGTCCCCCATGATAATTACTTCGTTGCGGTTTGACACCTCTTCTATCTGCCTTAGGGCGCCTACCCACTGGCGTTGCCGTTTTCCGCGCGTTTTTCGCGGTTTTTTTCGTTAATTTCCATTGACAATCATGGGTGCATTAAGAGAAAAATAAGGAGACATATGCAACTGACAGCTCCTATGTGAGAAATTGCAACGAAACGAAAAAAAACCCCCAACTGGACGAGAACACATTCTATGCTAATTGCTCTTCAGAAAAAACGCAAAACGCAATTTAGCATCGCAGGAAAAAAATCGCCAGTGGGTCGGCGCCCTTAGTAGTAAGGTTTCAGTTTCTTCTATTGCTTTTGATGGTCTATAGAAAACCCCCATCAGGATTTTGTTATTTTTTCCTCCCTGTATTTCTACGGACAGAGATTCCACCTGTTCACCTCCTGCCCCTATATCCTCCCGTATCCTTGGCATTAAGTATGATTTAACATACAGACATACCCCTCCCCCTTTCTGGTTCCCACGGTCTCTTCTGAAGAGATTGTACCCCTGCAAATTCACCGCCCAATCACACTTTTCATCCAGCCATGTTTCCGTTATTCCCACTATGTCGTCATTTTCTTCAGACATTCTCGCTCCAAGCTCCCCCACTTTACCGATCAGACTTCTTGCATTCGTGGTCATACAATTTATACGGTTATTTTTGTTCTTTGAGTTCGTTTTGCTACTAATGGTACTATTGGCTGACCTGTCAGTTCTAACTGTAATAACCCCACCCCCTGCTCGACCCCCATTCCCCTTGCTTAGACCCGGGTCGCTAGCCACACGGACTACCCCCCTTTCTCTTTTTGCCCTCCCTAGTTTAAACACTCCTCCAGCCTTCTAGCCATCTTCTCCCCTAGCACAGCTGCCCCCTCCCCATTAAGATGCAGCCCGTCCCTACGGTAGAGCCTGTAGCCAACAGCAAAGTCAGCCCAGTTCTCCAGGAACCCAAATCCCTCCTTCTTACACCAACTCCGGAGCCACTCGGTGTTCTCGGGGTGCTCTGGGTATTATCGGGGTGCTCTGGGTATTATCGGGGAAGCTCTCTGTATTATTGGGGTGCTCTCGGTGTTATCGGGGTGCTATCGGTATTATCGGGCGTCTCTCTGTATTATTGGGGTGCTCTCGGTGTTATCGGGAGGAGCTTTCTGTATTATCAGGGTGTTTTCTCGGTGTTATCGGGGTGCTCTTTGCATTATCGGGGGGCTCTCTGTATTATCGGGGGGAGCTCTCTGTCTTATCAGGGTGCTCTCGGTATTATCGGGGGACTCTCTGTATTATCGGGGTGTTCTCGGTGTGCTCTCAGTATTATCGGGGTGCTCTCGGTATTATCGGGGTGTTCTCGGTATTATCGGGGTGTTCTCGGTGTGCTCTCAGTATTATCGGGGTGTTCTCGGTATTATCGGGGTGTTCTCGGTGTGCTCTCGGTATTATCGGGGTGTTCTCGGTATTATCGGGGTGTTCTCGGTATTATCGGGGTGCTCTCAGTATTATCGGGGTGTTCTCGGTATTATCGGGGTGCTCTCGGTATTATCGGGGTGCTCTCGGTATTATCGGGGGACTCTCTGTATTATCGGGGTGTTCTCGGTGTGCTCTCAGTATTATCGGGGTGCTCTCGGTATTATCGGGGTGTTCTCGGTATTATCGGGGTGTTCTCGGTGTGCTCTCAGTATTATCGGGGTGCTCTCGGTATTATCGGGGTGTTCTCGGTATTATTGGGGTGTTCTCGGTGTGCTCTCGGTATTATCGGGGTGTTCTCGGTATTATCGGGGTGTTCTCGGTATTATCGGGGTGCTCTCAGTATTATCGGGGTGTTCTCGGTATTATCGGGGTGCTCTCGGTATTATCGGGGTGCTCTCAGTATTATCGGGGTGTTCTCGGTGTGCTCTCAGTATTATCGGGGTGCTCTCGGTATTATCGGGGTGTTCTCGGTATTATCGGGGTGTTCTCGGTGTGCTCTCAGTATTATCGGGGTGTTCTCGGTGTGCTCTCGGTATTATCGGGGTGCTCTCGGTATTATCGGGGTGCTCTCAGTATTATCGGGGTGTTCTCGGTGTGCTCTCAGTATTATCGGGGTGCTCTCGGTATTATCGGGGTGTTCTCGGTATTATCGGGGTGTTCTCGGTGTGCTCTCGGTATTATCGGGGTGTTCTCGGTATTATCGGGGTGTTCTCGGTATTATCGGGGTGCTCTCAGTATTATCGGGGTGTTCTCGGTATTATCGGGGTGCTCTCGGTATTATCGGGGTGCTCTCAGTATTATCGGGGTGTTCTCCGTATTATCGGGGTGTTCTCGGTATTATCGGGGTGTTCTCGGTGTGCTCTCAGTATTATCGGGGTGCTCTCGGTATTATCGGGGTGTTCTCGGTATTATCGGGGTGTTCTCGGTGTGCTCTCGGTATTATCGGGGTGTTCTCGGTATTATCGGGGTGTTCTCGGTGTTCTCTCAGTATTATCGGGGTGTTCTCGGTATTATCGGGGTGTTCTCGGTATTATCGGGGTGTTCTCGGTGTGCTCTCAGTATTATCGGTGTGCTCTCGGTATTATCGGGGTGCTCTCAGTATTATCGGGGTGTTCTCGGTATTATCGGGGTGTTCTCGGTATTATCGGGGTGTTCTCGGTATTATCGGGGTGTTCTCGGTGTGCTCTCAGTATTATCGGTGTGCTCTCGGTATTATCGGGGTGCTCTCAGTATTATCGGGGTGTTCTCGGTATTATCGGGGTGTTCTCGGTATTATCGGGGTGTTCTCGGTGTGCTCTCAGTATTATCGGTGTGCTCTCGGTATTATCGGGGTGCTCTCAGTATTATCGGGGTGTTCTCGGTATTATCGGGGTGTTCTCGGTATTATCGGTGTGTTTTCGGTGTGCTCTCGCTACTATCGGGGTGCCCTCAATATTATCGGGGTGCTCTCTGTATTATTGGGGTGTACTCTGTGTTATCGGGGTGCTCTCGGTATTATCGGGGTGCTCTCGGTATTATCGGGGTGCCCTCAGTATTATCGGGGTGTTCTTGGTATTATCGGGGTGTTCTCGGTGTGCTCTCAGTATTATCGGGGTGCTCTCGGTATTATCGGGGTGTTCTCGGTATTATCGGGGTGTTCTCGGTGTTCTCTCAGTATTATCGGGGTGTTCTTGGTGTTCTCGGTGTGCTCTCGGTATTATCGGGGTGTTCTCGGTATTATCGGGGTGTTCTCGGTGTGCTCTCGCTACTATCGGGGTGTTCTCGGTATTATCGGGGTGTTCTCGGTATTATCGGGGTGTTCTCGGTGTGCTCTCAGTATTATCGGGGTGCTCTCGGTATTATCGGGGTGTTCTCGGTATTATCGGGGTGTTCTCGGTGTTCTCTCAGTATTATCGGGGTGTTCTTGGTGTTCTCGGTGTGCTCTCGGTATTATCGGGGTGCTCTCGGTATTATCGGGGTGTTCTCGGTGTGCTCTCGCTACTATCGGGGTGCCCTCAGTATTATCGGGGTGTTCTCGGTGTGCTCTTGCTACTATCGGGGTGCCCTCGGTGTTTTGTGCCGCTTTTGTCTTCCTCACATTGTTCTCTCAGAGTTTGGAAACTTTCTGGTACTTGGGCGAAACTTTCGGTGGAGCGCAGGAGAGATTGAGCCTTCTCCTTGGAACAGCCAATCAGCGTGCAGGGCGGGACGTTCAGGTGGGGATGAGCCAATCACCGTATACGGGGCGGGGCGCTTTGGCCGGGATGAACCAATGATGATGTGGGGGTGGGGCTGCCTCTCGGGCGCAGCGCTCTCCCCGGTTGCAGAGGGTTAGTGCCGCCGTCTGTCGCTTCCCTCAGGATCCCCCCGGCCTCACCGTCCTCCGCTCCCCGCAGGACCCCGAACCCCTCTGGCCTTAGCCTCTCCGCAGGACCCCCGAACCCCTCTGGCCTTAGCCTCACCGTCCTCCGCTCCCCGCAGGACCCCCGGCCGCCGCTCCGATCCGGCCCCTTGCTCTCTCGGCGGTCCCTCCGCCTGTGCTCTGGAGTCCCTGCGCCCCAGCTGAGTGCCTTGGGGGCCCCCTGTGCGGGTCGGTGTGGATCCCCTGACCTCCGGGGCCCCCTACCCCCCCAACCCTGGAGTGGGTGCCGTCCGGAGCCCATGGACCCACGGCTGCTGCTGCTGTGGCCCCCGGTGGCGCTGGCCCTGGAAGGTAACACTCAGCGTTGTAGTGGGCCCTATGGGTGTGCGGGTACATATATGATGTATAGGGGGGCTCTGTAGGTGTGCGGGTACATATATGATGTATAGGGGGGCTCTAGGTGTGCGGGTACATATATGATGTATAGGGGGGGGCGCTAGGTGTGCGGGTATATATATGATGTATAGGGGGGGCTCTAGGTGTGCGGGTATATATATGATGTATAGGGGGGCGCTAGGTGTGCGGGTATATATATGATGTATAGGGGGGCGCTAGGTGTGCGGGTATATATATGATGTATAGGGGGGGCTCTAGGTGTGCGGGTACATATATGATGTATAGGGGGGCGCTAGGTGTGCGGGTATATATATGATGTATAGGGGGGCTCTAGGTGTGCGGGTACATATATGATGTATAGGGGGGCTCTGTAGGTGTACGGGTATATATATGATGTATAGGGGGGCTCTAGGTGTGCGGGTACATATATGATGTATAGGGGGGCTCTAGGTGTGCGGGTACATATATGATGTATAGGGGGGCTCTAGGTGTGCGGGTACATATATGATGTATAGGGGGGGCGCTAGGTGTGCGGGTATATATATGATGTATAGGGGGGCTCTAGGTGTGCGGGTATATATATGATGTATAGGGGGGCTCTAGGTGTGCGGGTACATATATGATGTATAGGGGGGCTCTGTAGGTGTACGGGTATATATATGATGTATAGGGGGGCTCTAGGTGTGCGGGTACATATATGATGTATAGGGGGGCTCTAGGTGTGCGGGTACATATATGATGTATAGGGGGGCTCTAGGTGTGCGGGTACATATATGATGTATAGGGGGGGCGCTAGGTGTGCGGGTATATATATGATGTATAGGGGGGCTCTAGGTGTGCGGGTATATATATGATGTATAGGGGGGCTCTAGGTGTGCGGGTATATATATGATGTATAGGGGGGCTCTGTAGGTGTGCGGGTACATATATGATGTATAGGGGGGCTCTGTAGGTGTACGGGTATATATGATGTATAGGGGGCGCTAGGTGTGCGGGTACATATATGATGTATAGGGGGGCTCTAGGTGTACGGTTACATATATGATTTATAGGGGGGCTCTAGGTGTACGGGTACATATATGATGTATAGGGGGGCTCTGTAGGTGTGCGGGTACATATATGATGTATAGGGGGGGGGCTCTGTAGGTGTGCGGGTACATATATGATGTGTAGGGGGGGCTCTGTAGGTGTGCGGGTACATATATGATGTATAGGGGGCTCTGTAGGTGTGCGGGTACAAATATGATGTATAGGGGGGGCTCTAGGTGTGTGGGTACAAATATGATGTATAGGGGGGCTCTGTAGGTTCGCGGGTACATATATGATGTATAGGGGGGGCTCTAGGTGTGCGGGTACATATGATGTATAGGGGGGCTCTAGGTGTGCGGGTACATATGATGTATAGGGGGGGCTCTAGGTGTGCGGGTACATATGATGTATAGGGGGCTCTAGGTGTGCGGGTACATATGATGTATAGGGGGGCTCTGTAGGTGTGCGGGTACATATATGATGTATAGGGGGGCTCTGTAGGATCGCGGGTACATATATGATGTATAGGGGGGCTCTAGGTGTGCGGGTACATATGATGTATAGGGGGGGCTCTAGGTGTGCGGGTACATATGATGTATAGGGGGCTCTAGGTGTGCGGGTACATATGATGTATAGGGGGGCTCTGTAGGTGTGCGGGTACATATATGACGTATGGTGGTGGTGGGCTCTGTAGGTGTGCGGGTACGTATATGACGTATGAAGGGGGCTCTAGGTGTGCGGGTACATATATGATGTATAGGGGGGGCTCTAGGTGTGCGGGTATATATGATGTATAGGGGGCTCTAGGTGTGCGGGTACATATGATGTATAGGGGGCTCTAGGTGTGCGGGTACATATGATGTATAGGGGGCTCTAGGTGTGCGGGTACATATGATGTATAGGGGGGGGCTCTTGGTGTGCGGGTACATATGATGTATAGGGGGGGCTCTAGGTGTGCGGGTACATATGATGTATAGGGGGGGCTCTAGGTGTGCGGGTACATATGATGTATAGGGGGCTCTAGGTGTGCGGGTACATATGATGTATAGGGGGGCTCTGTAGGTGTGCGGGTACATATATGACGTATGGTGGTGGTGGGCTCTGTAGGTGTGCGGGTACGTATATGACGTATGAAGGGGGCTCTAGGTGTGCGGGTACATATATGATGTATAGGGGGGCTCTAGGTGTGCGGGTATATATGATGTATAGGGGGGCTCTGTAGGTGTGCGGGTACGTATATGACGTATGAAGGGGGCTCTAGGTGTGCGGGTACATATGATGTATAGGGGGGCTCTAGGTGTGCGGGTATATATGATGTATAGGGGGGCTCTAGGTGTGCGGGTATATATGATGTATAGGGGGGGCTCTAGGTGTGCGGGTACATATGATGTATAGGGGGGCTCTGTAGGTGTGCGGGTACATATGATGTATAGGGGGGCTCTGTAGGTGTGCAGGTACATATGATGTATAGGGGGGCTCTGTAGGTGTGCGGGTACATATATGATGTATAGGGGGGGCTCTAGGTGTGCGGGTACATATGATGTATAGGGGGGGCTCTAGGTGTGCGGGTACATATGATGTATAGGGGGGGCTCTAGGTGTGCGGGTACATATGATGTATAGGGGGGGCTCTGTAGGTGTGCGGGTACATATGATGTATTGGGGGGCTCTGTAGGTGTGCGGGTACATATATGATGTATAGGGGGGCTCTGTAGGTGTGCGGGTACATATATGATATATAGGGGGCTCTAGGTGTGCGGGTACATATATGATGTATAGGGGGGGCTCTAGGTGTGCGGGTACATATGATGTATAGGGGGGGCTCTAGGTGTGCGGGTACATATGATGTATAGGGGGGGCTCTGTAGGTGTGCGGGTACATATATGATGTATAGGGGGGGCTCTAGGTGTGCGGGTACATATGATGTATAGGGGGGGCTCTAGGTGTGCGGGTACATATGATGTATAGGGGGGGCTCTGTAGGTGTGCGGGTACATATGATGTATAGGGGGGCTCTGTAGGTGTGCGGGTACATATATGATGTATAGGGGGGCTCTGTAGGTGTGCGGGTACATATGATGTATAGGGGGGGCTCTGTAGGTGTGCGGGTACATATGATGTATAGGGGGGGCTCTGTAGGTGTGCGGGTACATATGATGTATAGGGGGGGGCTCTGTAGGTGTACGGGTACATATGATGTATAGGGGGGCTCTGTAGGTGTGCGGGTACATATGATGTATAGGGGGCTCTAGGTGTGCGGGTACATATATGATGTATAGGGGGGGGCTCTGTATGTGTACGGGTACATATATGACGTATGGTGGTGGTGGGCTCTGTAGGTGTGCGGGTACATATGATGTATGGGGGGGCTCTGTAGGTGTGCGGGTACATATATGATGTATAGGGGGGGCTCTGTAGGTGTGCGGGTACATATATGATGTATAGGGGGGGCTCTGTAGGTGTACGGGTATATATATGATGTATAGGGGGGGCTCTGTAGGTGTGCGGGTACATATATGATGTATAGGGCACTGTGGCTCATTAGTTCAGCGTGGAGTATCCAGGTTTTCTTCCAACTCTTCCCGATGATCTCTGGAGGAAAACTGATATAGGTGACTGTGTTATATGGAGAGGTCTGTCTATAAGTTCTTTGTATAGGTGGTTCTATATATTATGGGGGAGTTGTGAGTAGATGTTGGGGGTACCCTAGTAGCACTGCAGCCCGTCCCCCTGTGTATGGAGTGTCAGCTCCGCGGTCCGGCCCTCCATTGTATGCGGCTATTAATATCTGGGGTAATTCCTGTATAACAATGGCGCTGCCTGCGCTCCTCCTTCCCGTCTCCCTCCCTTCCTCTCCCTCCCCTCCTCGCTCTTTCATCTTCTCCTCCCCCATTCCAACTTTTCTGCTCTCCTGCTCCTGTTGCTCAGACCTCTGCTCCTCTACCCAGCGCCCGGCCTCTTCTCTGAACCCCCCATGGGCTGGATTACCACTCATTGCACCCCACTTCTCTTTTCACCACCTGGCTACAATACTCCTGCTCTGTGCCCCCCATCTGCAGCACTGAGTACCCTTCATCAGCTCCCCTCCCCCAGGTGGCCCGGGCTCTGTAGTGGTCACAGGATGCTATATGGACCGTCCGGCCATGTTGATCTGAAGGCAGTTTTTGTAGCATTAACTGTATTTTACAAGTCGGTGTGTGACGTTCTTTCCATTTGGCGAAACCTGAGACATAACTCCCTGTGTCCCATGTGCGGCCACGGTAGGGGAACCCTCCTCTTCCCCCCTCCACCTCCAGTAGGATGACTGTCCTCTCCCCCCCTCCACCTCCAGTAGGATGACTGTCCTCTCCCCCCCCTCCAGTAGGATGACTGTCCTCTCCCCCCCCCTCCAGTAGGATGACTGTCCTCTCCCCCCCCTCCAGTAGGATGACTGTCCTCTCCCCCCCCTCCAGTAGGATGACTGTCCTCTCCCCCCCCTCCAGTAGGATGACTGTCCTCTCCCCCCCCTCCAGTAGGATGACTGTCCTCTCCCCCCCTCCAGTAGGATGACTGTCCTCTCCCCCCCCTCCAGTAGGATGACTGTCCTCTCCCCCCCCTCCAGTAGGATGACTGTCCTCTCCCCCCCCTCCAGTAGGATGACTGTCCTCTCCCCCCCCTCCAGTAGGATGACTGTCCTCTCCCCCCCCTCCAGTAGGATGACTGTCCTCTCCCCCCCCTCCAGTAGGATGACTGTCCTCTCCCCCCCCTCCAGTAGGATGACTGTCCTCTCCCCCCCCTCCAGTAGGATGACTGTCCTCTCCCCCCCCTCCAGTAGGATGACTGTCCTCTCCCCCCCCTCCAGTAGGATGACTGTCCTCTCCCCCCCCTCCAGTAGGATGACTGTCCTCTCCCCCCCCTCCAGTAGGATGACTGTCCTCTCCCCCCCCTCCAGTAGGATGACTGTCCTCTCCCCCCCCCTCCAGTAGGATGACTGTCCTCTCCCCCCCCCTCCAGTAGGATGACTGTCCTCTCCCCCCCCTCCAGTAGGATGACTGTCCTCTCCCCCCCCTCCAGTAGGATGACTGTCCTCTCCCCCCCCTCCAGTAGGATGACTGTCCTCTCCCCCCCCTCCAGTAGGATGACTGTCCTCTCCCCCCCCTCCAGTAGGATGACTGTCCTCTCCCCCCCCTCCAGTAGGATGACTGTCCTCTCCCCCCCCTCCAGTAGGATGACTGTCCTCTCCCCCCCCTCCAGTAGGATGACTGTCCTCTCCCCCCCCTCCAGTAGGATGACTGTCCTCTCCCCCCCCCTCCAGTAGGATGACTGTCCTCTCCCCCCCCCTCCAGTAGGATGACTGTCCTCTCCCCCCCCCTCCAGTAGGATGACTGTCCTCTCCCCCCCCCCCTCCAGTAGGATGACTGTCCTCTCCCCCCCCCCCTCCAGTAGGATGACTGTCCTCTCCCCCCCCCCCTCCAGTAGGATGACTGTCCTCTCCCCCCCCCCTCCAGTAGGATGACTGTCCTCTCCCCCCCCTCCAGTAGGATGACTGTCCTCTCCCCCCCCTCCAGTAGGATGACTGTCCTCTCCCCCCCCCTCCAGTAGGATGACTGTCCTCTCCCCCCCCCTCCAGTAGGATGACTGTCCTCTCCCCCCCCCTCCAGTAGGATGACTGTCCTCTCCCCCCCCCTCCAGTAGGATGACTGTCCTCTCCCCCCCCTCCAGTAGGATGACTGTCCTCTCCCCCCCTCCAGTAGGATGACTGTCCTCTCCCCCCCTCCAGTAGGATGACTGTCCTCTCCCCCCCCTCCAGTAGGATGACTGTCCTCTCCCCCCCCTCCAGTAGGATGACTGTCCTCTCCCCCCCTCCAGTAGGATGACTGTCCTCTCCCCCCCTCCAGTAGGATGACTGTCCTCTCCCCCCCTCCAGTAGGATGACTGTCCTCTCCCCCCCTCCAGTAGGATGACTGTCCTCTCCCCCCCTCCAGTAGGATGACTGTCCTCTCCCCCCCTCCAGTAGGATGACTGTCCTCTCCCCCCCTCCAGTAGGATGACTGTCCTCTCCCCCCCTCCAGTAGGATGACTGTCCTCTCCCCCCCTCCAGTAGGATGACTGTCCTCTCCCCCCCTCCAGTAGGATGACTGTCCTCTCCCCCCCTCCAGTAGGATGACTGTCCTCTCCCCCCCTCCAGTAGGATGACTGTCCTCTCCCCCCCTCCAGTAGGATGACTGTCCTCTCCCCCCCTCCAGTAGGATGACTGTCCTCTCCCCCCCTCCAGTAGGATGACTGTCCTCTCCCCCCCTCCAGTAGGATGACTGTCCTCTCCCCCCCTCCAGTAGGATGACTGTCCTCTCCCCCCCTCCAGTAGGATGACTGTCCTCTCCCCCCCTCCAGTAGGATGACTGTCCTCTCCCCCCCTCCAGTAGGATGACTGTCCTCTCCCCCCCTCCAGTAGGATGACTGTCCTCTCCCCCCCTCCAGTAGGATGACTGTCCTCTCCCCCCCTCCAGTAGGATGACTGTCCTCTCCCCCCCTCCAGTAGGATGACTGTCCTCTCCCCCCCCTCCAGTAGGATGACTGTCCTCTCCCCCCCCCTCCAGTAGGATGACTGTCCTCTCCCCCCCCTCCAGTAGGATGACTGTCCTCTCCCCCCCCCTCCAGTAGGATGACTGTCCTCTCCCCCCCCCTCCAGTAGGATGACTGTCCTCTCCCCCCCCCTCCAGTAGGATGACTGTCCTCTCCCCCCCCCTCCAGTAGGATGACTGTCCTCTCCCCCCCCCTCCAGTAGGATGACTGTCCTCTCCCCCCCCCTCCAGTAGGATGACTGTCCTCTCCCCCCCCCTCCAGTAGGATGACTGTCCTCTCCCCCCCCCCTCCAGTAGGATGACTGTCCTCTCCCCCCCCCCTCCAGTAGGATGACTGTCCTCTCCCCCCCCCCTCCAGTAGGATGACTGTCCTCTCCCCCCCCCCTCCAGTAGGATGACTGTCCTCTCCCCCCCCCTCCAGTAGGATGACTGTCCTCTCCCCCCCCCTCCAGTAGGATGACTGTCCTCTCCCCCCCCCTCCAGTAGGATGACTGTCCTCTCCCCCCCCCTCCAGTAGGATGACTGTCCTCTCCCCCCCCCCTCCAGTAGGATGACTGTCCTCCCCCCCCCCCTCCAGTAGGATGACTGTCCTCTCCCCCCCCCCTCCAGTAGGATGACTGTCCTCCCCCCCCCCCCTCCAGTAGGATGACTGTCCTCTCCCCCCCCCCTCCAGTAGGATGACTGTCCTCTCCCCCCCCCCTCCAGTAGGATGACTGTCCTCTCCCCCCCCCTCCAGTAGGATGACTGTCCTCTCCCCCCCCCTCCAGTAGGATGACTGTCCTCTCCCCCCCCCTCCAGTAGGATGACTGTCCTCTCCCCCCCCCTCCAGTAGGATGACTGTCCTCTCCCCCCCCCTCCAGTAGGATGACTGTCCTCTCCCCCCCCCTCCAGTAGGATGACTGTCCTCTCCCCCCCCCTCCAGTAGGATGACTGTCCTCTCCCCCCCCCTCCAGTAGGATGACTGTCCTCTCCCCCCCCCTCCAGTAGGATGACTGTCCTCTCCCCCCCCCTCCAGTAGGATGACTGTCCTCTCCCCCCCCCTCCAGTAGGATGACTGTCCTCTCCCCCCCCCTCCAGTAGGATGACTGTCCTCTCCCCCCCCCTCCAGTAGGATGACTGTCCTCTCCCCCCCCCTCCAGTAGGATGACTGTCCTCTCCCCCCCCCTCCAGTAGGATGACTGTCCTCTCCCCCCCCCTCCAGTAGGATGACTGTCCTCTCCCCCCCCCTCCAGTAGGATGACTGTCCTCTCCCCCCCCCTCCAGTAGGATGACTGTCCTCTCCCCCCCCCTCCAGTAGGATGACTGTCCTCTCCCCCCCCCTCCAGTAGGATGACTGTCCTCTCCCCCCCCCTCCAGTAGGATGACTGTCCTCTCCCCCCCCCTCCAGTAGGATGACTGTCCTCTCCCCCCCCCTCCAGTAGGATGACTGTCCTCTCCCCCCCCCTCCAGTAGGATGACTGTCCTCTCCCCCCCCCTCCAGTAGGATGACTGTCCTCTCCCCCCCCCTCCAGTAGGATGACTGTCCTCTCCCCCCCCCTCCAGTAGGATGACTGTCCTCTCCCCCCCCCTCCAGTAGGATGACTGTCCTCTCCCCCCCCCTCCAGTAGGATGACTGTCCTCTCCCCCCCCCTCCAGTAGGATGACTGTCCTCTCCCCCCCCCTCCAGTAGGATGACTGTCCTCTCCCCCCCCCTCCAGTAGGATGACTGTCCTCTCCCCCCCCCTCCAGTAGGATGACTGTCCTCTCCCCCCCCCTCCAGTAGGATGACTGTCCTCTCCCCCCCCCTCCAGTAGGATGACTGTCCTCTCCCCCCCCCTCCAGTAGGATGACTGTCCTCTCCCCCCCCCTCCAGTAGGATGACTGTCCTCTCCCCCCCCCCTCCAGTAGGATGACTGTCCTCTCCCCCCCCCTCCAGTAGGATGACTGTCCTCTCCCCCCCCCTCCAGTAGGATGACTGTCCTCTCCCCCCCCCTCCAGTAGGATGACTGTCCTCTCCCCCCCCCTCCAGTAGGATGACTGTCCTCTCCCCCCCCTCCAGTAGGATGACTGTCCTCTCCCCCCCCCTCCAGTAGGATGACTGTCCTCTCCCCCCCCTCCAGTAGGATGACTGTCCTCTCCCCCC
The DNA here is from genome assembly GCF_035609145.1 of Eleutherodactylus coqui. Lineage (NCBI taxonomy): Eukaryota > Metazoa > Chordata > Amphibia > Anura > Eleutherodactylidae > Eleutherodactylus > Eleutherodactylus coqui. The sequence goes on from NC_089838.1 coordinate 344,493,643, forward strand.
CCCTCCAGTAGGATGACTGTCCTCTCCCCCCCCTCCAGTAGGATGACTGTCCTCTCCCCCCCCTCCAGTAGGATGACTGTCCTCTCCCCCCCCTCCAGTAGGATGACTGTCCTCTCCCCCCCCTCCAGTAGGATGACTGTCCTCTCCCCCCCCTCCAGTAGGATGACTGTCCTCTCCCCCCCCTCCAGTAGGATGACTGTCCTCTCCCCCCCCTCCAGTAGGATGACTGTCCTCTCCCCCCCCTCCAGTAGGATGACTGTCCTCTCCCCCCCCTCCAGTAGGATGACTGTCCTCTCCCCCCCCCTCCAGTAGGATGACTGTCCTCTCCCCCCCCTCCAGTAGGATGACTGTCCTCTCCCCCCCCTCCAGTAGGATGACTGTCCTCTCCCCCCCCTCCAGTAGGATGACTGTCCTCTCCCCCCCCCTCCAGTAGGATGACTGTCCTCTCCCCCCCCCTCCAGTAGGATGACTGTCCTCTCCCCCCCCCTCCAGTAGGATGACTGTCCTCTCCCCCCCCCTCCAGTAGGATGACTGTCCTCTCCCCCCCCCTCCAGTAGGATGACTGTCCTCTCCCCCCCCTCCAGTAGGATGACTGTCCTCTCCCCCCCCTCCAGTAGGATGACTGTCCTCTCCCCCCCCTCCAGTAGGATGACTGTCCTCTCCCCCCCCTCCAGTAGGATGACTGTCCTCTCCCCCCCCTCCAGTAGGATGACTGTCCTCTCCCCCCCCTCCAGTAGGATGACTGTCCTCTCCCCCCCCTCCAGTAGGATGACTGTCCTCTCCCCCCCCTCCAGTAGGATGACTGTCCTCTCCCCCCCCTCCAGTAGGATGACTGTCCTCTCCCCCCTCCTCCAGTAGGATGACTGTCCTCTCCCCCGGCCCCTCCTCCACCCCCCGCCTCCAGTAGGGTGTTTCTCCTCCAACCCCCTCACCCCCCACCCCCTTCCAGTAGGTTGAGCCTTCTCCACTCCCCCCCACCCCCTCCAGTAGGATGACCCCCCCCCCTCTCCTTCCCCAGTGAGATGCCCCCAGGTCTCCCATTCGCCGGTTGTATGTGGACCTGTCGGTGTTGACAATGATCACAACTCTCCTCAGATCTGCCTGGCTGGTGGGGCGGATTCTATACTACAGGTGTGAACAGGTCCCGTGGCGCCGTCAGCGGCCCCCGCATGTCGTGGCCTCGCTCCTGATTTCCATGTCTTGTTTTCTCCTCCTGAGTGCGGTAGGGCGGAGGGTGTGAAATCCGGGCGTAGCCATCTAATTAGCATTCACACAGGAGGGCACTGCAGCCTGTGTCTACATGTGAGGTGTGCAACAGCCTCTGAAAAAGGGCGAAACTAGAGCGCCGGAGGTGTGCGCCGCTATCGCCATACGAGGCTGGCGTGTCTGGATCTTCTGCTGAGACTTTGGGGGGCAGAGAAGTTGTCATTGGTGGGCTCCGCGGGGGTTGTAGGGAGGGCGGACTTGGGGGATGTGTAGGGGTACGGGGAAGTTGTAGGGCACCGCGGGTGATGTGTTGAGGTGAAAGCAGTGCGGCCCCGAGGTCGCACGCCTGTGGAAGCTGTCTCCTGGTGTCCGCAGCAACCAATCACAGCGCAGCTTTCATGTTACCTCAGCGGTATAATATATAACAACCAATCACAGCGCAGCTTTCATGTTACCTCAGCAGTATAATATATAACAACCAATCACAGCGCAGCTTACATGTTACCTCAGTATAATATATAACAACCAATCACAGCACAGCTTTCATGTTTCCTCAGCGGTATAATATGTAACAACCAATCACAGCGCAGCTTTCATGTTACCTCAGTATAATATATAACAACCAATCACAGCGCAGCTTTCATGTTACCTCAGCGGTATAATATATAACAACCAATCACAGCGCAGCTTTCATGTTACCTCAGTATAATATATAACAACCAATCACAGCGCAGCTTTTGTTACCTCAGCAGTATAATATATAACAACCAATCACAGCGCAGCTTTCATGTTACCTCAGTATAATATATAACAACCAATCACAGCGCAGCTTTCATGTTACCTCAGTGGTATAATATATAACAACCAATCACAGCACAGCTTTCATGTTACCTCAGTATAATATATAACAACCAATCACAGCGCAGCTTTCATGTTACCTCAGTGGTATAATATATAACAACCAATCACAGCACAGCTTTCATGTTACCTCAGTATAATATATAACAACCAATCACAGCGCAGCTTTCATGTTACCTCAGTATAATATATAACAACCAATCACAGCACAGCTTTCATGTTACCTCAGCGGTATAATATATAACAACCAATCGCAGCGCAGCTTTCATGTTTCCTCAGCGATATAATATATAGCAACCAATCACAGAGCAGCTTTCATGTTACCTCAGCAGTATAATATATAGCAACCAATCACAGAGCAGCTTTCATGTTACCTCAGCAGTATAATATAACAACCAATCACAGCGCAGCTTTCATGTTACCTCAGCAGTATAATATATAGCAACCAATCACAGAGCAGCTTTCATGTTACCTCAGTATAATATATAACAACCAATCACAGCGCAGCTTACATGTTACCTCAGTATAATATATAACAACCAATCACAGCACAGCTTTCATGTTTCCTCAGCGGTATAATATGTAACAACCAATCACAGCGCAGCTTTCATGTTACCTCAGTATAATATATAACAACCAATCACAGCGCAGCTTTCATGTTACCTCAGCAGTATAATATAACAACCAATCACAGCGCAGCTTTCATGTTACCTCAGTATAATATATAACAACCAATCACAGCACAGCTTTCATGTTACCTCAGTATAATATATAACAACCAATCACAGCACAGCTTTCATGTTACCTCAGCAGTATAATACATAACAACCAATCACAGCGCAGCTTTCATGTTACCTCAGCAGTATAATATATAACAACCAATCACAGCACAGCTTTCATGTTACCTCAGTATAATATATAACAACCAATCACAGCGCAGCTTTCATGTTACCTCAGCAGTATAATATATAACAGCCAATCACAGCCCAGCTTTCATGTTACCTCAGCAGTATAATATATAACAACCAATCACAGCGCAGCTTTCATGTTACCTCAGTATAATATATAACAACCAATCACAGCGCAGCTTTCATGTTACCTCAGCAGTATAATATATAACAACCAATCACAGCGCAGCTTTCATGTTACCTCAGTATAATATATAACAACCAATCACAGCACAGCTTTCATGTAACCTCAGTATAATATATAACAACCAATCACAGCGCAGCTTTCATGTTACCTCAGTATAATATATAACAACCAATCACAGCGCAGCTTTCATGTTACCTCAGTATAATATATAACAACCAATCACAGCACAGCTTTCATGTTACCTCAGCAGTATAATATATAACAACCAATCATAGCGCAGCTTTCATGTTACCTCAGCGGTATAATATATAACAACCAATCACAGCGCAGCTTTCATGTTACCTCAGTATAATATATAACAACCAATCACAGCACAGCTTTCATGTTACCTCAGCAGTATAATATATAACAACCAATCACAGCACAGCTTTCATGTTACCTCAGTATAATATATAACAACCAATCACAGCGCAGCTTTCATGTTACCTCAGCGGTATAATATATAACAACCAATCACAGCACAGCTTTCATGTTACCTCAGCGGTATAATATATAACAACCAATCACAGCACAGCTTTCATGTTACCTCAGCGGTATAATATATAACAACCAATCACAGCGCAGCTTTCATGTTACCTCAGCGGTATAATATATAACAACCAATCACAGAGCAGCTTTCTTGTTACCTCAGCGGTATAATATATAACAACCAATCACAGAGCAGCTTTCATGTTACCTCAGTATAATATATAACAACCAATCACAGCACAGCTTTCATGTTACCTCAGTATAATATATAACAACCAATCACAGCACAGCTTTCATGTTACCTCAGCAGTATAATATATAACAACCAATCACAGCGCAGCTTTCATGTTACCTCAGTATAATATATAACAACCAATCACAGCGCAGCTTTCATGTTACCTCAGTATATTATATAACAACCAATCACAGCACAGCTTTCATGTTACCTCAGCAGTATAATATATAACAACCAATCACAGCACAGCTTTCATGTTACCTCAGCAGTATAATATATAACAACCAATCACAGCGCAGCTTTCATGTTACCTCAGTATAATATATAACAACCAATCACAGCGCAGCTTTCATGTTACCTCAGTATAATATATAACAACCAATCACAGCACAGCTTTCATGTTACCTCAGCAGTATAATATATAACAACCAATCACAGCACAGCTTTCATGTTACCTCAGCAGTATAATATATAACAACCAATCACAGCGCAGCTTTCATGTTACCTCAGTATAATATATAACAACCAATCACAGCGCAGCTTTCATGTTACCTCAGCAGTATAATATATAACAACCAATCACAGCGGAGCTTTCATGTTACCTCAGTATAATATATAACAACCAATCACAGCGCAGCTTTCATGTTACCTCAGTATAATATATAACAACCAATCACAGCGCAGCTTTCATGTTACCTCAGCAGTATAATATATAACAACCAATCACAGTGCAGCTTTCATGTTACCTCAGTATAATATATAACAACCAATCACAGCGCAGCTTTCATGTTACCTCAGTATAATATATAACAACCAATCACAGCGCAGCTTTCATGTTACCTCAGTATAATATATAACAACCAATCACAGCACAGCTTTCATGTTACCTCAGTATAATATATAACAACCAATCACAGCGCAGCTTTCATGTTACCTCAGTATAATATATAACAACCAATCACAGCGCAGCTTTCATGTTACCTCAGCAGTATAATATATAACAACCAATCACAGCGGAGCTTTCATGTTACCTCAGTAGTATAATATATAACAACCAATCACAGTGCAGCTTTCATGTTACCTCAGCAGTATAATATATAACAACCAATCACAGTGCAGCTTTCATGTTACCTCAGTATAATATATAACAACCAATCACAGCACAGCTTTCATGTTACCTCAGCAGTATAATATATAACAACCAATCACAGAGCAGCTTTCATGTAACCTCAGTATAATATATAACAACCAATCACAGCGCAGCTTTCATGTTACCTCAGTATAATATATAACAACCAATCACAGCGCAGCTTTCATGTTACCTCAGTATAAAATATAACAACCAATCACAGCACAGCTTTCATGTTACCTCAGTATAATATATCAACCAATCACAGCACAGCTTTCATGTAACCTCAGTATAATATATAACAACCAATCACAGCGCAGCTTTCATGTTACCTCAGTATAATATATCAACCAATCACAGCACAGCTTTCATGTTACCTCAGCGGTATAATATATAACAACCAATCGCAGCGCAGCTTTCATGTTTCCTCAGCGATATAATATATAGCAACCAATCACAGAGCAGCTTTCATGTTACCTCAGCAGTATAATATATAGCAACCAATCACAGAGCAGCTTTCATGTTACCTCAGCAGTATAATATAACAACCAATCACAGCGCAGCTTTCATGTTACCTCAGCAGTATAATATATAGCAACCAATCACAGAGCAGCTTTCATGTTACCTCAGTATAATATATAACAACCAATCACAGCGCAGCTTACATGTTACCTCAGTATAATATATAACAACCAATCACAGCGCAGCTTTCATGTTACCTCAGTATAATATATAACAACCAATCACAGCGCAGCTTTCATGTTACCTCAGTATAATATATAACAACCAATCACAGCACAGCTTTCATGTTTCCTCAGCGGTATAATATGTAACAACCAATCACAGCGCAGCTTTCATGTTACCTCAGTATAATATATAACAACCAATCACAGCGCAGCTTTCATGTTACCTCAGCAGTATAATATAACAACCAATCACAGCGCAGCTTTCATGTTACCTCAGTATAATATATAACAACCAATCACAGCACAGCTTTCATGTTACCTCAGTATAATATATAACAACCAATCACAGCACAGCTTTCATGTTACCTCAGCAGTATAATATATAACAACCAATCACAGCGCAGCTTTTGTTACCTCAGCAGTATAATATATAACAACCAATCACAGCACAGCTTTCATGTTACCTCAGTATAATATATAACAACCAATCACAGCACAGCTTTCATGTTACCTCAGCAGTATAATACATAACAACCAATCACAGCGCAGCTTTCATGTTACCTCAGCAGTATAATATATAACAACCAATCACAGCACAGCTTTCATGTTACCTCAGTATAATATATAACAACCAATCACAGCACAGCTTTTGTTACCTCAGCAGTATAATATATAACAACCAATCACAGCGCAGCTTTCATGTTACCTCAGCAGTATAATATATAACAACCAATCACAGCGCAGCTTTCATGTTACCTTAGCAGTATAATATATAACAACCAATCACAGCACAGCTTTCATGTTACCTCAGTATAATATATAACAACCAATCACAGCGCAGCTTTCATGTTACCTCAGCAGTATAATATATAACAGCCAATCACAGCACAGCCTTCATGTTACCTCAGCAGTATAATATGTAACAACCAATCACAGCGCAGCTTTCATGTTACCTCAGTATAATATATAACAACCAATCACAGCGCAGCTTTCATGTTACCTCAGCAGTATAATATATAACAACCAATCACAGCGCAGCTTTCATGTTACCTCAGTATAATATATAACAACCAATCACAGCACAGCTTTCATGTAACCTCAGTATAATATATAACAACCAATCACAGCGCAGCTTTCATGTTACCTCAGTATAATATATAACAACCAATCACAGCGCAGCTTTCATGTTACCTCAGTATAATATATAACAACCAATCACAGCACAGCTTTCATGTTACCTCAGCAGTATAATATATAACAACCAATCATAGCGCAGCTTTCATGTTACCTCAGCGGTATAATATATAACAACCAATCACAGCGCAGCTTTCATGTTACCTCAGTATAATATATAACAACCAATCACAGCACAGCTTTCATGTTACCTCAGCAGTATAATATATAACAACCAATCACAGCACAGCTTTCATGTTACCTCAGTATAATATATAACAACCAATCACAGCGCAGCTTTCATGTTACCTCAGCGGTATAATATATAACAACCAATCACAGCACAGCTTTCATGTTACCTCAGCGGTATAATATATAACAACCAATCACAGCGCAGCTTTCATGTTACCTCAGCGGTATAATATATAACAACCAATCACAGAGCAGCTTTCTTGTTACCTCAGCGGTATAATATATAACAACCAATCACAGAGCAGCTTTCATGTTACCTCAGTATAATATATAACAACCAATCACAGCACAGCTTTCATGTTACCTCAGTATAATATATAACAACCAATCACAGCACAGCTTTCATGTTACCTCAGCAGTATAATATATAACAACCAATCACAGCGCAGCTTTCATGTTACCTCAGTATAATATATAACAACCAATCACAGCGCAGCTTTCATGTTACCTCAGTATAATATATAACAACCAATCACAGCACAGCTTTCATGTTACCTCAGCAGTATAATATATAACAACCAATCACAGCACAGCTTTCATGTTACCTCAGCAGTATAATATATAACAACCAATCACAGCGCAGCTTTCATGTTACCTCAGTATAATATATAACAACCAATCACAGCGCAGCTTTCATGTTACCTCAGTATAATATATAACAACCAATCACAGCACAGCTTTCATGTTACCTCAGCAGTATAATATATAACAACCAATCACAGCACAGCTTTCATGTTACCTCAGCAGTATAATATATAACAACCAATCACAGCGCAGCTTTCATGTTACCTCAGTATAATATATAACAACCAATCACAGCGCAGCTTTCATGTTACCTCAGCAGTATAATATATAACAACCAATCACAGCGGAGCTTTCATGTTACCTCAGTATAATATATAACAACCAATCACAGCGCAGCTTTCATGTTACCTCAGTATAATATATAACAACCAATCACAGCGCAGCTTTCATGTTACCTCAGCAGTATAATATATAACAACCAATCACAGTGCAGCTTTCATGTTACCTCAGTATAATATATAACAACCAATCACAGCGCAGCTTTCATGTTACCTCAGTATAATATATAACAACCAATCACAGCGCAGCTTTCATGTTACCTCAGTATAATATATAACAACCAATCACAGCACAGCTTTCATGTTACCTCAGTATAATATATAACAACCAATCACAGCGCAGCTTTCATGTTACCTCAGTATAATATATCAACCAATCACAGCACAGCTTTCATGTTACCTCAGTATAATATATCAACCAATCACAGCGCAGCTTTCATGTTACCTCAGCAGTATAATATATAACAACCAATCATAGCGCAGCTTTCATGTTACCTCAGCGGTATAATATATAACAACCAATCACAGCGCAGCTTTCATGTTACCTCAGCAGTATAATATATAACAACCAATCACAGCACAGCTTTCATGTTACCTCAGTATAATATATAACAACCAATCACAGCGCAGCTTTCATGTTACCTCAGTATAATATATAACAACCAATCACAGCGCAGCTTTCATGTTACCTCAGTATAATATATAACAACCAATCACAGCACAGCTTTCATGTTACCTCAGTATAATATATAACAACCAATCACAGCGCAGCTTTCATGTTACCTCAGTATAATATATAACAACCAATCACAGCGCAGCTTTCATGTTACCTCAGTATAATATATAACAACCAATCACAGCGCAGCTTTCATGTTACCTCAGCAGTATAATATATAACAACCAATCACAGAGCAGCTTTCATGTTACCTCAGTAGTATAATATATAACAACCAATCACAGCGCAGCTTTCATGTTACCTCAGCGGTATAATATATAACAACCAATCACAGCACAGCTTTCATGTTACCTCAGCGGTATAATATATAACAACCAATCACAGTGCAGCTTTCATGTTACCTTAGTATAATATATAACAACCAATCACAGCGCAGCTTTCATGTTACCTCAGCAGTATAATATATAACAACCAATCATAGCGCAGCTTTCATGTTACCTCAGTATAATATATAACAACCAATCACAGCGCAGCTTTCATGTTACCTCAGCAGTATAATATATAACAACCAATCACAGCACAGCTTTCATGTTACCTCAGCAGTATAATATATAACAACCAATCATAGCGCAGCTTTCATGTTACCTCAGTATAATATATAACAACCAATCACAGCGCAGCTTTCATGTTACCTCAGCAGTATAATATATAACAACCAATCACAGCACAGCTTTCATGTTACCTCAGCAGTATAATATATAACAACCAATCACAGCACAGCTTTCATGTTACCTCAGCAGTATAATATATAACAACCAATCACAGCACAGCTTTCATGTTACCTCAGCAGTATAATATATAACAACCACTGTCACCCCTGCCTGATGTACCGTATACTGCAAGATAGAGGGTCAGCGTGTCGGAGATTATAATCCCTCAGTGTGCCGCCCGAATGGGGGTTATAATGTGCTGGAGATTATAGTCCCCTAGTGTGCCGCCCGGACGGGTGGTTATATAATGTGCTGGAGATTATGATCCCTCAGTGTGCTGCCCGGACGGGGGTTATATAATGTGCTGGAGATTATAATCCCTCAGTGTGCCGCCCGGACGGGGGTTATATAATGTGCTGGAGATTATAATCCCTCAGTGTGCCGCCTGGACGGGGGTTATAATGTGCTGGAGATTATAATCCCCTAGTGTGCCGCCCGGACGGGGGTTATATAATGTGCTGGAGATTATAATCCCTCAGTGTGCCGCCCGGACGGGGGTTATATAATGTGCTGGAGATTATAATCCCTCAGTGTGCCGCCCGGACGGGGGTTATATAATGTGCTGGAGATTATAATCCCTCAGTGTGCCGCCCGGACGGGGGTTATATAATGTGCTGGAGATTATAATCCCTCAGTGTGCCGCCCGGACGGGGGTTATATAATGTGCTGGAGATTATAATCCCTCAGTGTGCCGCCCGGACGGGGGTTATATAATGTGCTGGAGATTATAATCCCTCTAGTATGCCGCCCGGACGGGGGTTATATAATGTGCTGGAGATTATAATCATCTAGTGTGCCGCCCGGACGGGGGTTATATAATGTGCTGGAGATTATAATCCCTCAGTGTGCCGCCCGGACGGGGGTTATATAATGTGCTGGAGATTATAATCCCTCAGTGTGCCGCCCGGACGGGGGTTATATAATGTGCTGGAGATTATAATCCCTCAGTGTGCCGCCCGGACGGGGGTTATATAATGTGCTGGAGATTATAATCATCTAGTGTGCCGCCCGGACGGGGGTTATATAATGTGCTGGAGATTATAATCCCTCAATGTGCCGCCCGGACGGGGGTTATATAATGTGCTGGAGATTATAATCCCCTAGTATGCCGCCCGGACGGGGGTTATATAATGTGCTGGAGATTATAATCCCTCAGTGTGCCGCCCGGATGGGGGTTATAATGTGCGTGTGTGTGTGGCCGCGTGTGTGTGGCCGCGTGTGTGTGGCCGCGTGTGTGTGGCCGCGCTGTATACATATGTGTGGTAGTCAGCCGGGGGGGTGGGGGGTGTGCGTGCATGCGCGCAGCTGCTGGTGACCTGTGTGTGTGGGAGGGCAGGTGCTGGTGACCTGTACGTATATGTGTGTGTGTGTGTGTGCGCGCTGGTGACCCGTGTGTGCGCGTTGGCGACCCGTATGTACCTACCTGCCTGTATACCCGGATTAACAATTAGTCCCTCTTAAACTCCTCTATGGATCCTGCCATCACCACATCCTCAGGCAGAGAGTTCCACAGTCTCACTGCTCTTACAGTAAAGAACCCTCTTCTGTGTTGGTGATGAAACCTGCTTTCTCTAATCGTAGCGGATGCCCTCTTGTTACCGTCGTGGTCCTGGGTATAAACAGATCCTGGGAGAGATCCTTGTGTTGTCCCCTCATGTACTTATACATGGTTATTTGGTCGCCCCTCAGCCGTCTGTTTTCCGGGGTGAATAATCCCAGTTTTGGTGCCTCTCTGGGTATTCCAGTCCCTCATTCCATGTATTAGTTTAGCTTCCGGCCTGTAGTCACCAGGCTCACTTTTGGACCTCTTTTGTATATTGAAACTACATTGGCAATGCGCCAGTCCAGCGGTCCGGCCCCGGTCCCAGTAGAGTCCCTAAATATTGGATATAGTAGCCTAGCTATCACATCGCTGAGTTCCCTTAGAACGCCTGGCCATTTATTTATTAGACTGCTCCGCACTCCTCCTGCGTTGGGTATGAGATATTTAGCGGGCGTTCGTTTTATTCCCCTGCATCTCGTGTGAAATTTCTTTTTTTCTTCGTGAATACACTTGAAACTATTTAATAGATTTGCCCCCCCCCCCCCCCCCTCCATCATCTTCAATGATTTCTCCTGCATTATTTGTTAAAGGGCCAGCGCTCTCCCTGCAAATCCTTTTGCTGTTACTATAGTTGTAGACTAGTTCCGGGTTGTTTTTGCTCTCTTTGGCGATCCGTCTTTCTGCCTCCTCCTTTGATCGTATCTTTGCATATTTTGTTTTTTTCCCTGTATGATTTTAGCGCTTCTTCGCTGCCTTGTTGCTTTAGTAGTTTGAACACTTTCTTCTTTTCGTTTATTGCCCCTCTTACCGTCTTGTCGAGCCACATTGGTTTCCTTTTACTTGAGTTTCTTTTATTTTTAAAGGGAATGAACTGCTCACATGAGGTGATTAGGATCCTTTTAAACTCCTCCCATTTGTCGTCTGTACTGATATTTTTGAGGATGTTGTCCCAATTAATGTTACCGATAGTAGTTCTAAGCTCATCACATTTTGCTTTACTAAAGTTTAGTTTCTTTGTCGCTCCCTGATAAGGCTTCCTATTGAATGACAGCTGGAAGTTGATTATATTGTGGTCGCTGTTCCCCAAGTGCCCCTCAACCTGTACCCCCATGATTCTGTCCGGTTTGTTAGTTAGTACTAAGTCCAGAATGGCCCTCCCTCTTGTTGGTTCCCGCACAAGTTGGTTCAGGTAGTTATCTTTAATTGATCTCAAGAACTTATCACCCCTGTGAGATTTGCAGGTTTCGTTTTCCCATGTTATACCTGGGTAATTAAAGTCCCCCATGATAATTACTTCGTTGCGGTCTGACACCTCTTCTATCTGCCTTTAGGCCTCATGTCCATAAGGAAAAGAAGATTTTAAATCCACAGTGAATGACCCGCCCGCGGATCCGCTCCCCATCGGGATGCATTGACCACCCGTGGGTAGATAAATACCCGCGGATGGTCAATAAAAGTGAATTAAAAAAATCCTGTAGCATGAAAAAAAAATGGCCACGCTCCATTCAGGCACGGGTCTCTACTGAAGCCTATGGGAGCCGTCCGGATCCGCAGGAGACCTGCGCCCGAATTACACTCACCTGCTCCGGGTGATGCAGATCTTCCTTCCTTCGCAGCAGGATCTTCTTTCTTCGGCCCGGCGAATGTGTACGGCGCAGGCACACGGCCGGAGTGCCGAGCCCATCCGCCGGGCCGAAGAAAGAAGATCCGGCCGCAAGGAAGAGAAGACCTGCCCGGTCCGCTGCGGGTAAGTTTATTCTGATTTAATGCCTGATGTCCGCGGGACAGGAGGGACCCGCTGCGGATTCTACATGGAGGCCTCGGGTTTCAGTTTCTTCTGTTGCTTTTGGTGGTCTATAGAAGACCCCCATCAGGATTTTGTTA